>NW_007736687.1:29085-53473 GCF_000696425.1 Galeopterus variegatus
CGGCGGCCTGGCGGCGGCCGCGGCGCTGCTCCTGCTGCTGGTGCTCGCCTTGGTGGCGCGCTCCCGGAGGAGGAGCGGCCAGCTCGGAGGCCGGTGAGCGCGCTGGGGGTGGGGACGGGGGCGGGGGACTGCAAAGGGGACCCAGACGGGGCGGCCCTGCCTGACCGCGCAGCGCCCCCACTTAGGTCCTGGGACGAGGACGGGAAATGGCTTGAGGTCTGCGATAAGGGCATCGTGGGGACTTTTTCAAACATGGGCTTCGAGGACTACAGAACAGGTGAGTCCTGCCTCCTGGGACAGGGGGTAGAGATTTCCCTGGCATCGTTGCGGGGACGTATACGTCGTGCCGGGGAGCTTGTGTCACCGCTTCTCCACGCCCCTGTCCCCTTCCCGCTCCCTCCCCCTCGCTTCTCCTGCCCTCCCCACCTCTCCTCTCCTCTCCTCTGTGTTCTCGCTCTCTCTCTAGTCAAGTATGAAAACTTTGAAAACTTCTCTGTGAACTTGGAGAACGTGGACACCACTGTGAAGGTGAGGGGGCAGACGAGGGATGCAAAGGAACTCTCCCGGCTCCGGTTCCAGACTACCTCCCCCCACCGCCACCCGGGCAGGGGCTGGGCTAGGACCAGGCGGCAGTTACCTCCCAGCCAGCCCGAGCGGATGGCTCCCTGTTCTCACTCCCTTTCACGGTGTACTCGGTGGCAGGGGCACATCCAGAGACCTGAGGTATCCTTCTCCTGGCTGTGAGCCCTGTGGAGGCCTCTTCCCCACACCTCCACGCTGCCCAGGACAACAGGAGGGAACTGTCTGCACCGCATCCACTGAAAGAGATGGCCGAGGACCTATGCAGCTCTTGGTGTCCTTGGGCAAAATGAGGCTGTTTCCTTCTCCCAGACTGACTGAAGCCCACCTGGAGGCCCAGTTCACATCCACACTCTTCCACTGTGGACCTTGGGCAAGTCAGTAACTTCTCTGAACCTCAGTTTCCTCACCTGTAAAATGGGTATAACATACTTGTCCTGATGCCTCACATACCACATGTTTGGTCAGTTCTTTGTCTCAGTCCCCTCTCCTGTCTCAGCCCTCATGTTTACGCTGTCTCTCTCGGATCTCCCAATCCTCAGTCCTCCAGCTGGTTTCAGGCCTCAGTCCCTGTTTTCCTGTTCACATTCTTACCGCCTATGCCTCACCCTGAACCTGTAGCCAGCCTGCAGCCCACGCCGTCTCCTACCCTCTCCATATGTAGCTCCTCGCTGTGCCCCTTGCTCTTTCCTTAAATCTTCTCCTCTTCTGAGCCCATTGCTTAATCAATCAGTCCTCCCCTGCCCCACCCCAGCCCCATATCTCCCTCAGTTTCCATGTTCTCCCTTTCCCCATCCTGAAACCCTCAGCCCTGAATCCTTACTTCCCCTATCCCAGTGCCCCAGCCCTAAATCCTTCCTCCTCCCTGACACCCCTGTCCCTAGCTAGGTACAGATACCCTGTGTGTGTGTGTTAGGAGCCCCCAGCTGGCACTCCCTAGGTCTGATCCCCATTCTGAGGCTCCACCCCTTCCTTTCACCCCCAAGCACCCTGGATCCCTGTGTGTGTGTGTGTGTGTGTGTGTGTGTGTGTGTGTGTGTGTGTGTAGGGGGGCATGTGTTTCCCCCGGTCCCCAAAGATGCGGGAAGTGGGACCCTGAGGCTAGGTACAGATACCCTGTGTGTGTGTGTTAGGAGCCCCCAGCTGGCACTCCCTAGGTCTGATCCCCATTCCGAGGCTCCACCCCTTCCTTTCACCCCCAAGCACCCTGGATCCCTGTGTGTGTGTGTGTGTGTGTGTGTGTATGTGTGTAGGGGGGCATGTGTTTCCCCCGGTCCCCAAAGATGCGGGAAGTGGGACCCTGAGGTGGGAAAGCCCCCTCTGTTCCCCTTCTCCTCATTCCCCTAGCCCTCCCTTCCTTCCCTCTCACCTCGCCCGTGCCCCCTTCCCATCCCCTCCTCTGTGTCCTCTCTTCTTTCTCCCTGGTATCACCCACCCCAATCCCAGCAGTAAAGCAGTAATCTCTGAGCCCTGAAGCCCTCGACCTCCTTTGCCAGGAAGATCTGGCTTGGGGACAGGAAGTCAGCGAGTCTCCAGTTCTCCATTAACACAATATAGCATTTCTTGTAAAAGGAGCTGCTCTGCGTCTCTCTTCTTTTCACTCCCTAGTGGTCTCCACTTGGTTGGAGAACAGGGACCCAGAGGAGATGTTGTCGGAGGGCCTGGAGACCACCATTTCTCCTGGGGAGGAAGGGGGGGTCTGTGGGCAGCCTTAAGGGGCTATGAATGTCCTTGTAGAGAACATAGAGACAGAGTGGGGGTGGGGGGGCGCATTTTGTTAGGGAATGGGTGGGGGCAGGAGGCCCCTTGGATTTTGTCATCTGTGCCCTTTTCTCCTTGTCATTGCCAGTTGAGGACTGGAGCTTTGGGAGGAATTGGGCCCTGGGTGCTGGGCCTGGGAGGTGAGTGGCCCAGGCTAGGCCTGCTTTTTGTGAGGGTGGGTTAAACTAGGCCTCCCCAAAGACCCCGAGCCCCCCCAAGCCCCCATCACAACACATACTCACACCAGGGCCTGTGCATGCTGCATCTTGGGCCCTCATGCTCCCGATGTCATGGGAAGTCAGGCCTGCCTGACTGGAGCTGAAGGTGGTTGGGAATAATTTGTCCCCTTGGCTCTTTGGGTGGGGGGTTGAGAAGGGTCCCTGGGATCTTTTTTCTGGGCAGGGACTGGCCATGGCCTTCCATCACCTCTGTCTCTGGCTGCAGGTGCAGGCCAGAACCATAAAGTCTCAGGTGTGAATAGGTGCCCCATCCAGGCGGACTGGTGGTGGGGGACTGGAGCGGGGAAGGCCCTGGAAATCTGGAAGGGGCTGTCTTGAGGTGGTCAGTGGGGAAGGAAGGCTGGAAGAAAGAGGAACTTCTTGGGGGTGGAATGGAGGGTCTTTTGCTTAGCCTGGCCTGTTGCTGGCTGCCTCTCCCAGGGTTCTGAACCCCCTCCCTCTGTCATCACCCTCTGCCTGGTGTTTCTTGGCCCCCACCTCTTGGCGACATTCATGGGCTCTCATATCTCCGGCATCCAGTCCCTCCCTCTTGCCCTGCCCCAGCCATGGCTCTGGGTTCTGCTGACAAGACTATGACTTGGCATCAGCAGCACTCCAGGAGTTGGAGGGGATGAAGGTTGACAGGCTACACTTTGGCCAATCTCCTGTGGTCACCACGCAACGCCCACCCAGCGCCATGACCGCCACCCCATCCTGGACCAGGTGCTGTTCTTTCCATAGGCAAAGGTCTCTGGGGTCATTGTTATAGTTGACCCCTCCCTGGGAGGCTCTCCTTTCTTCAGCCCACTCTCTGAGAGGTGCTGGTGAGCTGGGACCTGCAGATGGCTCTCTGGCTCTTGCCGTCCAGCCTGCGGCAACCACACAGAGTGAGTGAGCCCCAGTCAGGTGCTACCCGGGGGTCCCCGCACATGCCCACGTGAGGCTTCAGTCAGAGCTGCAGGGGGCTGGCCTCCCTCCCTCCCTGTCTCCCTCCCTTTGCAGGGAAGGGCTGGCAAAGCCATGCTGTGACCTCATCCTGCCTTAGGGGGAGTTAAAGCATCACTCTGCAGGCCTGTGGGGGTCCTGTGGCTGTGCAGTTGATGGCCTGCTCATAGCCCTGGGCCGAGGGGCCAGGGGCAGCTGAAATCCACCCCTTCTCCTCTCTGGGCTTCCCCTGGAGGATGAGGGGGCTTTTTCTTCACACAGACAGTGGTGTCTGTGTGCCCTCATCCAGCATCTGCCCGAGGGCCAGGTCTTTCCAAACCAGTTAGAAATGGCTAAGTGGGGAGACACAGGCTGTGGAGTCTTTGTTGAGCCTTGTCACAGACATGTCAGGAAGTGATCAGTTATAAGCTGATCTCACTCATGCAGAAATGGACTTTCTGATTACCCCGAGGCAGGGAGGAGCCCTAGGTTGAAGGGAGGTGGGGGAGCAGCCTGACAGATCCCCTTCTCCCACACCCAGATGTAGCGGGAGGGCGCAGGCTGGGAGGAGCTGATGGGAGAGGAGCGGCGTGGTCTTAAGGACATTATGAGAGTCTATTAATAACAGACATATTCCCTTTAAGGCAATATACCTAGAGCAGGCAGCTACAGGCAGGGGGTCGATCTTAGCAGGGGACTTCCCTGTCCCTGCTCCCCAGGCCTGGCCCAGTGGGTCCTGGGACATCTGTCTGGCCAGGCTGTCTGAGGAGAGGGATGCTGTTGGTGATAATGCCAATGACGAAGGCCCCGACTGTTGAGTGCATTGCCTCTGTGTGCCCTGCTGGGCATTAGGACAGCCACCACCCAACCAAAGCCCTCAGGCCCTAGGGTGCTTACAATTGTGTGGGAAAGACAACACAAGTGACCCCGTTAGTGTGCAGAAGGGTCGGGAAAACATCTGTCTACGATACGTGCAGAGCAGTCAGGAGCCGGTGAGGCCTGGCGAGCAGGGCTTTAGGGGGCTCCGCAAGTTCTGACTTTACCCAGAGGCCCCGCCCTCACTCGCAGGGGGCTCTGCTGTCCACACAGCCATTTCACAGCAGCTCCTCGGATGACTCTCACAAGGAGGATGTGTGAGGAAGTCAGGACAGATGGCAAAATGGAGGCTCAGAGAGGATGGTGACTTACCTGGGGCCACACAGCAGACAGTTAACACGGCTTCAGCCATTTAACCCTGGGTTTGCTCCCCCTGCCCCTCCCTTCTCTGAGGTCCTCCATCCTCTGCAGCGCCCGCCCCCTCCCCAACCCGCAGGCATGTATTCTGGGTCCTCAGGAGCAGTTCAGATGTCAGGTCAGAGACCATGTGTAGGGCATGTGTAGGGCATGTGTTTTTTTGTTTTTACTACTGCACCCTTCTATGGGTACTCCAGTTCACAGTGAGGTCTGATGAGGTTTTGGACAAGCAGACAGCGGGAGAAGTAAGACCATGCCAAGAAGGTAGAAAAAACATTCGCAGGCTGTGCGGGGAGTGCCCTGGAAGCCAGAGACCGCTGTCGGGGCGGAGCTGGAGGTTCGGAGAGGAAAGCAAAGGGGTGCTGGAGTATTTGTGGGTGACAGGACAATAAGACCACGATGAGGCTTTTAGACACCAGAGGAACTTTTGTGTGCTGAACAGGGCAGGGGACACTCCCGCCAGTGTAGACTAGCATCACTGAGGCCTGTTGAGAGGCACTGAGAGCCACCCTGGGATGACGACACTGAGAGCCCAGCTGGAAGCCCAACTCCCCTGGACATGGAAGCTCCACTCAATGGTGGGCTGTGGGGGCACCAGGATGGACTATTCAAGAGGCTGTATTGACTGGGAGGACAGGAGCCTCTCTTTGGTAGATGACAAGGGTTTCTAGCTGGGTCTGTTGAGTTTGGGGTGAATGACCAGGGAATTTCTGGGTGGAGTTGTCCTGGGGGGTTGGGGCTCAGGGAAGGACAGGAATAGGGAAGGACACAGTCTAGGATTCTACATTCTCCATGTGCTGCAGTGGGCAGAAAGACCAGAAAGTGACTGAAAAATGCCAGGGATCAACATGAGGGTTGGAACCTGTAACGTGCATTGTGCACAGGAAATTTCAAAGTGCCCAGTATGGTGGGGAAGGGGAGCTCCTTGGAGTGGCATGGGGAAGGGGGACAAAGGGTCTGTCCTGGAGGGGCTGGGGCAGGGTCTGAAGGCACCAGAGCTCTTTGGCCTGGAAAGGTGAAGGTGTAGGTGGAAATGCTCAACATATGTAGAACTGGGAAGAGTGTGCTGGAGGTGAGAACAGATTGTTCACAGCAGAGGGGCAACCATTGAAATGCAGGTGATGTAAATTAAGAGCAGTTAAAAGGAAGAGCAGTTAAAAGGAAGTGCTACTTTACACAGAGTAATAAACTATTCAGCAAACACCAAAGGTGGGCTGTGCCTGCACAGGTGCTCGGAATGAGATAGGATGAATAAACACTTTACAGTAGCGCCAATGAGACTGGAACGGTGCAGAAAGGCCAAGACCTAACCCGGTGCTGGAGCTGCGAGGGGGACCCAGCACTGGAGGGGGGCACAGGGGCCCTTGGAGGGAGGCTACACGGAGAGACCACATTTGAGTTTTGTGGCTGCTGAGGAGGAGCACCGGAAGGAGGAACTGATGGATGCTCAAAGGCTTTAGACAAATTCAGAAACGATGAAGCCATACATAGCTGTGGGATATCAGAATATTGATAAATAGATTCCCTGGGGAACAGCAACTTGAGGACGCCACATGCCCCTATAATCTGGGTATTATATCAATAATAAAAATTGCTGACTTTCATTGAGGGTCTACTATGTGCTGGGCACTGTTCTAAATATCTATCATCTCATTTAATTCTCATAACAACCCCAGGAGGAAGGGCTATGACTGATTTCTGGTTTTATACATGGGGAAACCGAGGCACTGAGATGTTAAATAATTTGCTCAAGGTCACTCAGCCATCATGTGGAGGAGCCAGGATTTGAACCCAAGCCTTCTGGCTCTAGAGCCCACATTTTTTGCCACTTGCCGTAACTGGGATGCCTGTATTGTTTCCTGTGGCTGCTGCCACAAGTTCCCACAAACCTGGTGGCTTAAAATAACAGAAATTTATTCTCTCACAGTTGTGGAGGCCAGAAATCTGAAATCAAGGTGTCATTAGTGCCATGCTGCCTCCAGAACCTCTGAGGGGGGACCCTTCCTTGCTTGTTCCAGCTTCTGGTGACCCTGGCATCCCTGGGCTCGTGGCAGTACCACTCCAATCTCTGCCTTGGCTTCACATGCCCTTCTGTCCTCTGTGGGTCAAATCGCCCTCTCCTTTCTTTTATAAGAACACTAGTATTTGGATTTAGGGCCCACCCTCAATCTTATCTTGAGATCCTTAACTTAATTACACCTATAAAAACCCTATTTCCAAATAGGGTCACGTTCACAGGTACCGGGGGTTAAGACTTGGACATATCTTCTGGGGGGACACAATTCCACCCACTACACCTGCATTGGCAGCATCCAGGTGGCACTCACAGCAGGAGCTGGTGGGAGGGGCAGGAGTGGCACTAGAAAGTCAGGAAGCCCATCTGCTCACCACAGGTGTTGCAGGGGGTGGGGAGAGAGCCAGGGTGGCCCTGTCTCATCCTCCACTGCAACTCTCCAGGTGCAAATGACCTTACAGAGAAGCCACGGAGCTCCTGTGTGGCAGGGGTGAACATGTGCCCAGGACTGAATGATTGAAGTGCCCCCACAAGATTGTAGAATATTCTAGGGTGAGCAGGGTGGCCAGACAGGCATCATTCATCCCCATTTTCCAGGGATTGTTCGAGAAATCGAAGTTCAGAGCGGTTTGCTGGATTGCACAAGGTCACACAGCTGTGTAGAGGCTGATCTTGGAGACACACGGGGGCCTCCCATTCCACACCCCATGGGGGCTGCCAGCACCACCACTACCTCTTCTTGGCGGCGGCTGCTGCTGGCGACCCCACTGACTGATTTCACCACAAGCAGAAATGTGTTGTGCTTGTGGAGGGGACAGTCTCATAGGCTTGTGACTGTCTTGAGACTTGTCCTCCAGGTGCCTTCTAATGCTTTTCCCCAAGAATGCCACAACGTGAAAGATTTGCCTGACACACCAGCTACCTTAATTAAATGATAATTGTTTTAAAGAAAAACCCAAAGACGTGTAGAATGAAGAAGCAATAAAAACCGTAAAGAGGGCAAGAAAGTACCCAACTGTACTTGTTTAATGACAAACCATGCCGTAACTTTAGACAGAACAAAAACGTACCAGGCTTTTCTTGTTTAGTGGGAGAGCTGGCTGGCATCTCTGATGGTTGGTGTGGCTACAATGTGGGCAAATAGATAATATTTGTTAAGCCATTTGACTACAAAGGTCCAGGAAATCTCAGCTTGAGAATCATTAACAATGAGTGGTTTTCCCTGGATTCTCCAAGGGGGTGATATTGTACATAATCTAATGTAAAAAAAAAAAAGTACAGGTGTATACTTTATTATGTTTTAAAAATTATAACATAAATTGCATTTAGAAAAAATAGACAAACAAAAGGAAGAAAATCTCCCTTAACTTTATCACGCGGATAACTATTAACATTTGGATTTAGTTTTGAATATGTATTTAGATTGATTCTATGAGCAGTTTTATTGTAATGGCTGATTAATATTCCATTCCATGGAATACCACAGTCATCTAACCAGTGCCCTATGTGTCTATTCTTGCACATGTTTACCCCAATTTTTCACTATAATAAAATAATGATACGATAAACATTCTTATATAAAATTTTTTTTTTCCTTTTTGTCTTTTTTTCGTGACCGGTAACGGGATCGCAACCCTCGGTGTCATCCGCACTGTGCTCAACCAGTGAGCGGACCAGTCTCTATATGGGATCCTAACCCTTGGCGGGAGCGCCGCCACGCTCCCAAGCGCCGTACTCTACCGAGTGTGCCACCGGGCCGGCCCTCTTATATAAAATTTTTATATCTGAATCAGATTATTTTAAAATCAGTAACTGGAAATGGTATCGTTCCAGTGGTATGATTATTCCTGTGGTCCCTGATGTATATTTTCAAATTATCTTTTATGAATAGGATACCTAGTGACGCTGTATTAGAATTACCCGAGTTAATGCCCAGTGACGCTGTATTAGAATTCCCCAACCAACACGAGCTATCTAACGTTAGGTTGGGGGCGTTTTGATAGGTAAAAAATACATAGTATCTTGCTTTGCCTTAAATTTCTTTGCTTCCTGGCAGAGTTTACTTCTTCTCAATGGCTTGTTGGCCACTTGAGGGTCTTTGTGTGATTTTCCATTACCCAGCTTCCTAGTGGAGCATCCCAGACCCTGGAGGTGGACCTCGGGAAGGACAGCTTCACCTGCTCTGCCACACCCTTTGGGGACACTGTTGCTGCCAAAATCCTGGGCTGGAAGGGGTCTGAATCTTTTCACCCAGGGCACTGTTCCCTTGCCCCTCCCTGAGCAAGTGAAGAGCCTTGGCCTGGAAGGCAAGGGATGGCAGAGCTGAAGCCTTGAAGTTGGAGTTGCACTTAGTGAGCAGGGAAGAGCAGCAGGAGCTGAGAAGGACCATGAGAAGGGATGGTGTCTTGGGAACTGAAGGAGATGAGAGATTTTAGGAGGAAGGGCAGCTCCATGAGAGGACAGGGATTTGGTCACTTAGAACTCGGCGTGAGCCGAGAGGGCAATTGCAGTAGAGATGTGGGTAAGGACAGATCGAATGGTAACAAGATGGAGACACGGTATGAGTCCAGGAATAAAGACAAGAGAGTGGGCATGTCCGAGTGCCCTCGCCTCCCGTTCCAGAGTGTCCCTGTCTTCCATGTCACTGCTATGGCCTCATCAGTCTCCAGGCCTCCGCCCCTCCTGCCCCTTCTCACACCTCCAGGGCATGGCTTCTAAGGCACAGTTGGCCTTGTGCTGAACGTTCTTCACTGCCACTCAGTCAAGTGCAAACCCTGTTTTCAGGCGGGGATCATGCCCACCTTACCAGCTCCCCTCTGCCGCCACTGGTCTCTGTGTGTCATGGCCTACCCCAAGCACACAGCGAGCATGCGCTTTCTCGCCTCTGGGCCTCCACACATGCTGTTCCCTCTGCTTGAAACCTTTCCCTTCCTCTTCTTTACTCCCTGAGCCCTTTGCTTGTGCTAAATGCAAAAACCAGCTTTAGCATAGGCTTGAATTCTTCCTTACAAGCTGAGTGACTGTGGAGAGTATTCCTGGAGAGTATTGAACCCTCGGGGCCTCCACTCATGTGTAAAGTAGAAATAGCCCGTCTACCTCGCAGGGTTTCTGGGAAGAGGACATTCAGTATTCACTGACTCATGTGCCTAAGAGATTCTCCTGGGGCATCGACCCTGGGACAGCTGAACGGAGCAGAAGCGGGATCTCCTCTCCCGGAGTTTACAGTGTGGAGGGCAGAGGCAGTCCGCGGGCAGTTACATAATCTCTGAGCTCCACTTGGGCGATGGCCTGTGGCAGGGCGAGGACAGCAAGCCCACAGGCAGCCAATAAACGCCACCTCTCCCCACCCCTGCTCGTTCTTTTTGAGTCAGTTAGGGAGAGGATCATAAACTGCCTTTACGTGCCTTTTCATTGTTTGATTGGTCACAATCAACTTGTACTTTTATAACTTAAAAAGTCCAGTAAGATTTATGAGTAAATCCCATCAGCTCCTTTTTAAAAAAAAAAAAGAGGAAGAGAAAAACAAGAGCTTGGGTGTTACCTTCTTGAAACCTTCCTTAACAAGAGGCGGTGGGGGGGCTCCCTCTACTTGAGTCGACTCCTGTTCTGCCTTCGCATGGGCTCACCCCACCTCCTCGTGTATGGGGGGTCTAGGAGCCCCAGGGAGGGGCGGGGGCTGATTTGTCTTTGATCGCAGGGCCCAGCATGACTTGTGTTAGGTCACAAGTAATTGCTTGTTCAGTGGGAGCAGGAACGAGTGGGCTGTGAAGCTCAGAAGGGGTCTTCTCGAGGGTGCACGAAGGCTGTGTGGCCAAGGGTTTTGGCTGTCTCTGGATGAGGAACAGAGGGGGCTTCCAAGGGGTGAGTGGGGGAGACACCCTCAGAGGCCAGGAGGGCAGAGGAGCCCTTCGCTCAGGGAAGGAGGAGCAGGAGGAGAAGACAGCCTGTGGGAAGAAGCCTGGCTTAGAATTCCTACCGCCAGGCCCGGGCTCACCCCGAGCCCTGCCACCCTCTGCCTTGGATGGACCCGAGCCCTCGTGTGCGCTCTCTGACCCTCCTCGTACTCACGACTTGGGGATGTCCAGTCTCTACCCTGGGCAGGTTCTTGAGCTCAAACCCTCCACTTCCATCATGCTGAATTAGACAGCACTCAACTCCTAGACGAGAGGATTGGCAAAACCAAATAGATCTACTGACTTAAAAACAAGCCATCTTTTCAACTTTTCTTCATGAATTTAGAATTCTAAAAATCTTAGGCATTACCGCACCTTTGGTCTGAACTGCATTAACCAGCGATTAATGATAGTGCCTTTCCCTCATATTTGGCAAAGCCAGTGATCCAGAACTGTCAATAGAAATGATGTGTCTTGACTCTCGGTCCACCACTCTACCCTGGCCTCCAGTCCTGGTCCAGCTCCTGGCTTCTCCCTCTGACCATCTGTCTCTTTCAGGGGCTATCTGGGATGGTGGAGGGTGCCTCTGCCCTGGTGGCCTCCAGAGTCCCCTCTGCCAGGGTCTGAGATTGGCTCTCCTGAGAGTTGTGAAAGATGCAGTTTCAAGACATCTTTGGGGAGTGGTAGGGGACTGACAGGAGGGACAAGCGTCCACATGCACCACCCCACAGAACTTCTAGTAACCCTGGGCTGAGGGCATTATTGTCACAAAGTCCCTGTCCACACATGACCTGATTCATCTCATAGGCAGGATGGAGAGAATTTGGGGACTGTATTCCCATCTAATATAGGAAAATAGAGTCCTACAGGTGCCATTGCATGTTCTAAGTGGCACAGAGAAGACAGAATAAGCCATCCAGTTCCAGGCCTAGCCTAACTCTCTCACTACTACAAGACTGCAGCCCACCGAGTGGGCTGTGTGACCCGGGGTGGAGGAGGAGCTCAACTTGGCAGGTCGTGAGGGCCACAGGACAACCAGGTAAAAGGGGTTGTCCTCCAGGTGGGGGGCCAGCCCGTGTGCGTGTAAATGTATCTGGAGAGAAAGGACAGAGGGAGAATTATCCATGGTCACAGATAATTACTGCCTTGCCTCTCTCTTCCTCCTGGGTCAGTGGCAGCTGCTGGTTTAGAGGTTAGAGGGGACTCTCAGAAGTAGAGGATGGGGAAGAGATATCTGTCAGATTATAGCCAGATGATGTAAGGTGAGTGTGCCATCTGCAAATTACAGAATGTGAGGGACAAAAGGGATGTACCTGGGGGCATTTGAATGAACACGACCTTCTACTCGAGTTTGTGCCAGAGCGCCTGAGTAAATGAACACGTCCCAGTGCACCTAAGGAGGAATGCACAGGCAATATTGGGCAGAGGCATATACATATGGTTCTGCACAACCGTACAGATTTGTCAAAGCCCACAGCCATGCTACTAACAATTCAGGTCTCAAGTCACAATCAAGCCCCAGGAAATTATCTAGTGACATCTGAATTATTACATTCCACAGAAGAGACAAAGGCCTACAGCACCACTGGAAACTTGTCCAAATCTACAGGTTCACCTGACACTTCATATATCCCTGAGAAGTGGAGCTGAGCTTCAATATCATCTGCTGACCAGCTGTCTCCCAGCCCAGCTGCCTCAAGACTGTCACTCAACTCAGTGAGAAGTTCATCAGTCACCGAAGCTTTTTTCTCAACCCCTGGGCTCATCAACAACCAGACATGAAACTCCCTCAGCCCTTCTGGTGGTCATAACAAATAACTGGCACCTCCCCAACCACAGGTGTCACTGTCGGATCTACAATGTCCCCAAGCAACACAAGCTCACCTTGACACTGGAACCTGACAGCTTCCCAGCCCCAGGCCATGGTGGGAGATCCGCAACTGCTCCAAAGCCCGGGCTCAGCACTCGCAGCAGCACCAGCGACAGCTCCACGAGCCCAAGTCTTGGTGGAGGATCCACCACCGTGCAAAGCGGCCCAGAATCCCAACACACAACAGTGTCACCTCATGGCCCCACGACTGCTCTTCCAGGCGTGGCCTCTTCATCTTCAGCCACTTCTGGCTTCTCTCAGGCCAGTCTCTGAGTCTCCTTCAGTTATGACACCTGCTCCTGGGTTTTCTTCCCCTCTATCCTCCTCTGCCCTTCCTTGTTCTCCAGTCCCCGGCTTCAGTCCCTCGTCGATTCCTGTCCCTTGTTCACTAGCCCTCACACTACTGTGATGACAACCACCTCTTCAGCTGTGACAGCAGCGAAGTTTGTCTGTGTGTCACTCTATGGGCCTCTCCTGTCTGCCTCCCTCACCAGCTTTGCCCTGTTTGGCCTCTCATTCCACCCTTTCGCCTCTCTCCTCACCAATGTGTTGACGGATGTCGCTCTATTGGATTTGTAGGGCCCTTGTTTCCTTACTGCCCAGTGTCCCTCCTTCTGCCCTCACTATCTCCTGGGGATGGGGGTGGCAGCTGAGGGGCCTCGCTTGCTACGCGATCACCTGGTCCCATCCCCCACTTTCAGTGTGATCCCTGAATGACGGGACCTGGAATAGGAGCCAGTGTTTTTGTCCCTGGGGCTTTTATGGTGACTGCTATGAATCCTGTCCACCCATAAGGCAATGCCAGGATGGGAGAACATGGGACACAAGAGTGTCTTTCCTCAAGGTTTCTTTGGTTACAAATGCCTGACCCTTCCTCAATCATTCCCCTTAGGTAATGGCCTCTTCTGAGCCGCAGCTCTTCCCAGGCCCTAGACCACTTAAAATAGGACAGCAGCATTGGAAGTCAGCCACTACCACTGCTTGACCCTTCAGGTAGAGGGGATGACGTCACTTTCACCCAGGTCACATGGCAGGTGGGACATGGACTTCTGCTACCCCTTTCAGGGCTCTTTTCACTAGCTCACCTGCCCCTCCAATCAAGGGTTTCTACCCCAACCCTTTCTGGAACCATCCTCTTAGTTCTGTCTGGATCTCAGCCCTGGCCACTAGCTCCTCAGGGTATTGAGAGATAAGGGACAGAAGTCTCAGTGACCCCCACCTGCCTCTTGAATTTCCATCTTCCCTCCCACCCACTACCTTTACCTCTGTGAGACCAACAGGCAGAGGATATACCACTCCGGGGAGACATTACTGGGAGGTTGGTGTCTCATGCATAGAGTGGCCTGTCCCCACAGAAAGCCCACAAAAAACCGCCACTTTAGGTGTGACACTGAAAGTGAATTTCACAAAAGACCTGACGAACATATCTTCCAAGACATACTGGAACTTAACTGAACTATTCAAGGAATTTAAACAATTCAAGAGCAAAAAAAACAATGCAATTGAGAAATGGGCAAATGATCTTAACAGACATTTCTCAAAAGAAGACATACAAATGGCCAACAGGCATATGAAAAAATGCTCAACATCACTAATCACCAAGGAAATGCAAATCAAAACAGCAATCAGATACTACCTCACTCAGGTTAGAATGGCTGTTCTGGCAGGCCAGTTAGCTCAGTTGGTTAGATCTAGCGCAGCCTTATAACAACAAGGTCACGTGTTTGTATCCCCATACTGGCCAGCTGCCAAAACAAAAATTAAAAAAAAAAAAAAAAAAAAAAATGCTTTCTCAAAAAAAAAAAAAAAAGAAAAGAAAACAAGCGTTGGCGAGGATGTGGAGAACAGGGTACCCTTGCGCACTATTGACGGGAGTGTAAACTAGTACAGTCATTATGGAAAACAGTCTGGAGGTTCTTCAAAAAGTTAAAAATAGATCTACCAAATGACCCAGCAATCCCAGTACTGGGTATACACCCAAAGGAAATAAAGTCATTATAAGTATGAGATATCTTCACTCCCATGTTTATTGCAGTGCAATTTACAATAGCTAAAAGATGGGATCAACCTAAGTGTCCAACAACAGATGAATGTATTAAAAAAAAGTACTACGTATACACAGTAGAACACCATTCAGCCATAAAAGAGGATGAATTCCTGCTATTGGCGGCAACATGGATGGACTTGGAGGTTATTATGTTAAGTGAAGTAAGCCAGGCACAGAAAAACAAACACCACATGATCTCACTCATATGTGGAATCTAAAAAAAAAAAGAAAAAACAAAAAACAAAGTCGATATTATAGAGACAGATTGTAGAACAGTGGTTACCAGGGACTGGCCAGGGGAGAGAAGAGAAAACAGGGAGAGGTTGGCCAGCAGGCACACGATTACAGTGATCTCAGATGGTCACAGCACGGGGCTAACACTACGGTCTGGGGTTCGATCCCTGTACTGGCCAGCCACCAAAACAAAACGGAACACACAAAAACAAACAAAAAACCAAAATTACAATTAGACGGGAAGAATAAGTTCTGGTGTTCTACGGCGCAGTAAGGCGACGATGGTTAACAGTTAAGTTTTGTATGTTACATAATAGCCAGAGGAGAGGTTTGTGACTTTTTACCACAAAGAAATGATAGATGTATGGGGTGATGGTTACATTAACTACCCTGACCAGATCGTTATACAACATGTATATGTGTCAGAACATCAGATCGTACCCCATAAGCATGCACAATTACAATGTGTCAATTAAAATAAAAATTAATTTAAAAAAAAGAATCAGGTAAGAATCAGGGACTTGCTTTCCCAACTATAAAATGGGGCAAGATGCACCCACGGAGGTTGCTGCGAAGCCCAGCACAGTACCTGGTCCTGAGTCAGCCATCGAAGGGAGCTGCCCTGACTCTAGGCCGATGCCCCCTCCTCACAGCTGAGGAAACCAAGGCCAGTGCCTGCCGGAGAGAGGCCCTGGTGGTGCTGCTCTTCATTCTCTGCCACCATCACTGCTGAGGGCAGGGCCCTCTCTGACTCAGGGCTCTGGCCATGACAGTCCCCTTGAGGGAAGGCGAGGTTTGCCAAGGGTCAGGGTCCATTGAGCCCCCTCCTCAGCCTCCCTGCCTCCAGCTGCATTTCCAGACTATGACTTGCCTAATGTGTAACAAAGAGAGGACATACCTGGCAGCTTTAAGAACACAGGCATCTGGGAAGGTACCTCTCCTCAGGGGCCAGGGGGTGGGCAGAGCTGGAAAGTGGAGAAAGGCAGGGCCTGGTGTGCTGTGGCTGTGGGGGTGACACAGGTGTCCTGCCCACCCCCCCCACTGTGGCCGTCAGATTCATGCACCTCCTCTGCTCCTCTTCAGCCCTCTGACCCAGCCCCCCCTCCTACCAGTCTTTTCTCAGCTCCTTCCTGAGAAAAGACTGGGCCCATGCCCACCGCTCTCCCTCCTTCTTGCCTTTGTACATTCTGTGCCCCTGTCTGGAAGGTTCCACGTGCCCAACCATCTCTGCATGCCCAAGTCCCACTCTGCTCCACTCTGTCTCATTCGGGTCCCAAGATCTGGTTCAGATGCTGCCACCCTCTCCAGGGAGCCTCTCTGTGTGTTCAGCCTTCTCTGGCTCCAGAACCGCTCGGCCCCTCATGGTATGGGCCCTGCTGTCAAGGGGACGGTCATGTGTCTGCTCTGATTTCTCTTCACACAACCTCGTCCCCCACCCCCAGCATGCTTACTCACCTCTGCCCAAGCTGCCCGAGCAAACCCAGCCTTCCCTGTGCCTCCTGACACCCCAGTGGCCAGATCCTGCCCCCTGAGACCACCCTGGTGAGGGCATCAGAGGCACACTCAGCACAGTGGGATGAGAGGGCTATGCCCAGGGCATGATAGAACACAGAGGTTTGACCTAGCATGTTGTGGGGTGAGGGGGTCACCTGAAAGAAGAGGCATGCTTCCTGCTTCCACAAAGGAACTGTGACCTCAAAGGAAACTGAGGCCAAATACATATAGCAAGAATTTATTGATCCAATATGACGATTGCAGCGGGGAAGATATAGATCAGGTCGCCCTAAAAATGTGTTCTGAGGAGGACAGCAGAGCTTAGCATTTTATAATCACAAGAAGGAGAAAGGGTCAAAGGAGAAAGAAATAGGACACCCCACCTAGTTTCTCCATCAGGCTTTCTACGTGACACATAGGTTTGAGATCATTATCTGGCCACACCCTACATGCAGGGATCGAGGTAAAGGTTTATAAGAAGCATCTTGGGTTATTTTACGGCTTTTGGGTGCCATATGGCTGCTTCTAAGTAAAATGGTCTTAGGATAACGTTTTCCAGGACAGGTGGACATGATTACTGACTTACCCCAGATCTCCCAAGGGACTATCATTTAGCTGAGCTGGTCAGAGCAGATTCTTCTGGTTATTAGAACATGGAGCCCATTAAGGACAGAGGCCTCATGCCAGCGAGGTCAATGGAGAGGGAGTCCCAGGCAGGGGGCACTGGCTAAGGAAAGGCTCAGAGGTGGGAAACAGCATTCCTGTGTGGAACCCCAGGCAGGTCAGTCTCGCCAAGAAAGGGGGAGTTGAGGGGCGTGAGGTGGGCAGAGCCAGGTCATGGAGGGCTTTGGGGGCTGGAATGGGGTGGGGGCACCCACTGGAGGGGCTTTAAACAAAGAGCAGCTCATTCAGGTGGATTTAAGGGGCAGCACTAAGGCGGGGAGACCAGGTGAGTGGAGGCCGAAGGGGCTTGTTACTCACAGGATGGGGAAGGAAGAAGGGGTGACGGAGGATTCTCGGGGCTGTCTGAGCTGGTGCCAGGGGACCAGGCTGGCAAGAGGCCACTGCCTGAGATGGGCGTCCAGGGGAGAAGCATAGGTGGGGACACTGGGCTGGGGGCTGGTGGGGTGCTGAGGGGCAGGTGCCACAGGCTCTTGCATTCTGGAGGCCTGGGAGAGGTCTGCAGCCAGAGGGGGACGGGCAGCTCTCCGTGGGTCTGGAACCACAGGACTGGCTGGGATGTCCGTCCTGTCTGTCCATCTGGAGAATTCAGGAGTGGGAGGTGAGGGAGTAGACAGGCTGGTCCAGGCAGAGCATGAGACCTCAAAGGAGGCAGAAAGGGAGTGGCCGGGTATGCAGGGAGGAGTGGGGAGTGGGCTGCAGGACTGAGGAAGTGAGTGCTGAACATGAGGAAATGTGAAGGGCAGAAGGTTCCAGGCCAAGCTGGTCTCTGCCTGCTGTGGTTACCGTTGCTATAAGCGAGTGTGGCCCTGCAGCCTCCTGCTCCACCCTGACCCGTCACCCCACACCCGCAGCTGCACCAGGCCCTAGACAGTGGCCCCCACCCTCCGTGGCCATGACTCTTGTCCTGGCACATGTCGGGTGGGGGCTGCTCTGCCTCCACAGCTTCCTGGGCAGGCTTTAGAACCCGCAAAACTCTAGGGATAAGCTGTGCTGGTGGGAGGAGGGAGGGGAAAGAGAGTGGGGCAGATGCCAACTGATGCTCCAACCTGTCCTTTGTACTGGAAAAATCTCCAGCTGCTTCCCGCAGCCTCCTCCAGGCTCCTCTCACTCGGGCACCTCTCCCCACAGGCAAGCATGTGCAGGAGGACCCATTCAGCCTCAGGAAAGCCCACAGCAGCAGCAGCCCTCCCCAGGGGATGGTGACACCACCACAGAGGTGACTCAGCCGAGAGCTGCCCCCCACGCCCTGGGGCTGCTCCCTCCTCCTGGGGCTGCTCCCTCCTCCTGGGCTGCTCCCTCCTCCTGGGGCTGCTCCCCTCTCCTGGGGCTGCTCCCCTCCCCTGGGGCTGCTCCCCTCCCCTGGGGCTGCTCCCCTCCCCTGGGGCTGCTCCCCTCCCCTGGGGCTGCTCCCCTCCCCTGGGGCTGCTCCCCTCCCCTGGGGCTGCTCCCCTCCCCTGGGGCTGCTCCCCTCCCCTGGGGCTGCTCCCCTCCCCTGGGGCTGCTCCCCTCCCCTGGGGCTGCTCCCCTCCCCTGGGGCTGCTCCCCTCCCCTGGGGCTGCTCCCCTCCCCTGGGGCTGCTCCCCTCCCCTGGGGCTGCTCCCCTCCCCTGGGGCTGCTCCCCTCCCCTGGGGCTGCTCCCCTCCCCTGGGGCTGCTCCCCTCCCCTGGGGCTGCTCCCCTCCCCTGGGGCTGCTCCCCTCCCCTGGGGCTGCTCCCCTCCCCTGGGGCTGCTCCCCTCCCCTGGGGCTGCTCCCCTCCCCTGGGGCTGCTCCCCTCCCCTGGGGCTGCTCCCCTCCCCTGGGGCTGCTCCCCTCCCCTGGGGCTGCTCCCCTCCCCTGGGGCTGCTCCCCTCCCCTGGGGCTGCTCCCCTCCCCTGGGGCTGCTCCCCTCCCCTGGGGCTGCTCCCCTCCCCTGGGGCTGCTCCCCTCCCCTGGGGCTGCTCCCTCGTTCTGGGCTGCTCCCTCGTCCTGGGGCTGCTCCCCTCCCCTGGGGCTGCTCCCCTCTCCTGGGGCTGCTCCCTCCCCTGGGGCTGCTCCCCTCCCCTGGGGCTGCTCCTTGGTGTCACCTGTCTCTCCCACACTCCAGCTCCACATTCAGAGGCTTGAGGGTGACAGAGCCGAGGAAGCTCCCACCCCTCATCCAGATCTGGAGAAAAGAGCAGCAGACAGAAAGCCCACCGCAGGTCCCCGTGGTTGGCCAGGAGGAAACTGAAGTCATGCCTTGAGGCTGGGATCCACTCAGAGCTGACGAACTTGGCCGGTCCCCTGCCAGCACCTGTGGTGGGCCTGCTCCTTGCCCCCCCTCCATCTGGGAACCCCAAGGCTCCTACTCTGAGACACCTTGACTCCCCACATTCTCCTTGGGCGACTCCCAGCCTTGGAATTTTCCTACCAGTAAAAGCAAATCTTCAAAAGCAGAGTGTGACCAAGGTCAAGGGTTTGGATCCCGTACAGGCCAGCACTCTGGGCCCCTTCCTGTGCTCAGACAGGGAGCCCTTGCCCCACTCCAGCCGGACCAGGACCACCTCTGCCTGAGGTTTCTGAGGCAGACAAGCCTAGGGTTGTGTCCTGTGGACACGAGTGACCTCAGGCCCAAGGATTGAAGGGTGGGAGACCCCAGAAGGCTGAGGATTGAGCACTTGATTCTGCTGACAATTCTGAACCCACAGACCCTTGGGCCCACAGACCCAAGAACTCCAGCCATCCCAGGGCTGGGCACTGGCCTGGGTGTGGCTACAAGCTGTCCCCATAGGACAATAAAAAGTGCTTGA
Source organism: Galeopterus variegatus (assembly GCF_000696425.1). Taxonomy (NCBI): domain Eukaryota; kingdom Metazoa; phylum Chordata; class Mammalia; order Dermoptera; family Cynocephalidae; genus Galeopterus; species Galeopterus variegatus. The sequence goes on from NW_007736687.1 coordinate 48,806, forward strand.
GAGGAGGGAAGGGGGTCTCCTTGCCAGCGACTGGGGTCAAACGCAGGGGACCCTTCTCTCCTGCTGTCCCCTCCCGCCTTCCTCTGGGGGTCTCCTCCTCAGTTCCCCCAGGCTGCATGGCCCCCCTAATGGGGTGGTAAATCTGAGCGCTTGCACACCTCAGCGCTGCTTGGCCAGAGAGGGGCACCTCCCTCTGCCCTTTGGCCCGAAGCAGGCCCCCACCCCCCACCATGAGGGAAGCTCCCAGCCTAATTCTGGGTTGGTCCTCAAGATCCTCAGTATTCAGGGGTCAAAGTTCTCCAAAGCCCATTTATTCCTGGGGTTCCTCGGCTGACGTTCATTTTGCCAGCTCACAGGAGGGTGACGGGCAGGTGCTCTGAGTTCCGATGCCAAGGCTGGTGATAATGGCACTCTGCCTGCTGGCCCTCGTCCTCCCGCTCCTGCCCCCCCAAGCGGCTGCTCAGGCTGGTGAGTGACCCCCTAGCCCCACTGCCCTCAGCCCCAGCCCACGGGCCTGCCTCCTGCGGCACGGGTGGGTCACCCTCCACCCGGAGCTCAGTTTTCCCTCCAGTAAGTGAGAATATCAATGCCTACTCATCAGGGCTGCTGCTAGGAGTAAATGCAGCCCCCAGGCATGGCCCGGCACATGACAGATGCCCAAGCAGTGACAGGGTCTGTCCTTATCCAGTGACTGTTCCCGTCCCATTCTCTCTCACTTGCCACCCCCACGCCAAATGTGTGGGATCTTCCTCCCATGACACAGACTTAAGCTCTGCTCCCTCCCAATCTTGTCCTGGCCACTTCTGCATCACCCCACCCCGCCTTGTGCCCGAGGATATCACAGAGCTGTGGGCAAACGAACACAAGATGGTGTTTCAGGAGGAGCCCCAGGTTCGGATGCTGCCATGAACCAGCTGTGCGACGCAGAACCGTCAGCTCACCTCTGGCCTCAGTTTCTCCCCCCAAAAGACAAGGGCTGGGCCCTCCAAGGTTCCTTCCAACTCAGCCTCTTTGGGCTCCATGGCCTCGGGGACCAGGCTCAGGTCAGCAGCGCATGTCAGTGGAGCCCTGCTGTCTCCAGGAGCTCCCTCTGCCCCTCATCTGTCTCCAGGGAAGGACAGAGGGGGGACCAAGGCAGGAACTAAGCCACCCCCTTGAGATGTCACCCTGCGGTGATGTTACCCAGAGCTGCTGTCCTAAAAGAAGTAATAACGCCATCTTTCCTGAACTTTCTGTGCCTCCCAGACCTTTAGTCATGCATCTCTAATGGTGACATTTGAGACATTGTCACAGGTCTTACGAGGGGGAGGATCTTTCAGGCTCCTTCTCTTTCCTTCTTCCCTCCCTCTCTCTCTCTCTCTCTCTCTCTCTCTCTTTCTTTCTTTTTTCTGCTTTTCCCTTCCCTCTTTCTGGGTCCCCTTGTCCCCTGCCCCATCCCCTTCCCTTTCTTCCCCCTTTCTGCATGTTGGGGCTCACTTTGTCCTAGCCTCAGGCTCCCCGTCTGTAGAATGGGAGCTTTCAGACTTTGCTCCTGCTCTCCAGGATTCCATGGTTCCTCCCTCTCTGGGCCTGGTATTGGCTGGTCTCTAGGGCCCTGGTCAGCTTTGGGGCATCTGACCCTCTCATGTCCCCTCCTGGGGACCCAGAGTGCCATCCCTCCTTAGTCGACTGGGTTAGGGTTATCAGGAAAGGGCAGGGCCTAGAGAAGGGGACTAGCTAGGGGACTTGGCTGGCCTGAGCTGGCAGACATGCCCTCTCACCTGCTGGTGTATCTGGTTATATTGCATATTAATGAAACATAATGTCCTACTGGCTGGCCCAACCCTGTCCTGCCTTGGCTAATGCCTTCTGACCACCCACACCCAGCACGAGTGTGATCAAGGCCCACAGCTCAGTCACCTGTCCACAGCATGATCCCTCCACCCCTTCCCCCAGCCTTCCTGGGGGTCTCTACTAACTCCTCTCCCCTCAAATCCACCCCTGCAACCACAGGGGACCAGAAAGAAACTATATTTGCCTCCTGGTGGCTGTCCTAACAAAGCACCCTAACCTGGGTGGCTTAGAACAACAGAAACTTACTGTCTCACAGTTCCGAGGGCAGAAGCCTAAAACCACGGTGTCGGCAGGGCCGTGCTCCCCCGACAGGCGCCGGGGAAGGGTCCACTTCAGGCCTGCCTCCTACTTCCCATGGTTGCGGGCCACCTCTGGCATTCCTTGGTTTGTAGACACATCGCCCTGACCTCTGCCTTCATCTTCACCAGGCATCCTCCCTGCGTGCGTGTCTGTCTCTGGGTCCATGCCTCCCCTTTACATAAGGGCACCAGTCACATTGGACTAGGGCCCACCCTAATGACCTCGGTTTATCCTGACCACCTGCAAAGACCCTATCTCCAAATAAGGTCGTATTTTGGGGTACTGGCAGTTAGGGCTTCAATTCGAGGAATGAGAGGAGACCCTGCTGGGGTGGGGGGTGGTGGCAGCGGGGAGGAGGGCTTTTAAAAGTAATTGCTCTTGGCCAGAAAGAGCAGTGAGGGAGAAGAGGTGGGTGGCCCAGGTGCCCTGCCCCCTTCTCTCCCCAGTTTATCTACCACCCCCCGAGCCCCCTCAGCAGAGAGGCAGCTGCCTGTCTGCCCAGCCCCAACCTGCAGCCCTGACCTTTTGAGATCAGATGAAGATGAGCTCTTTTGACCTCAATATGGACAATCTATTTCTCTGTAGTTGGCCAAAATTAGGAGGAAAAAGAGAAGAGAACCAACAGTTAGAGGAGCGCCCATGCGGTGGCTATTGTGCAACTGATCACTGGTTGTGGCGGCCCCTGCCACCAAACACTGTCCAAGGCCCAGTCCCTCTGTCACCTCAACCCCCCACCCCCAGCCCTGAAAAGCCTAGAGCTTCCTTCTCACTCCACCCCCTTCCCACTGCTCAGGGTCAGTGACCTGGGCTGCTGGGGAGGCAGGGTGAAGATGCTGACCATGAATCCATGGATTCCTGTAAGTGCCCTAACTGACCTGCAGGAGCCAGGCCCAGGGAGGGACAGGGATGGGCTGGTTCCAGGAAGCCCAGCCTGGAACTGTGGCCCATCTTTGTCATAAGGATGAACGACTGCTCTGGGGACGGTTCTGGAACAGTCCCCTTCTTGGCCTCTGTCATCAGCTCTGACTGCCCATCGTGGGCACAGCTCTGGCATAGGTGGCCCATCCTTGCCGACATTGGCCACTGGCGCCTCACAAACTGAGCAACTTCAGGCAACTCATATAGCTGAGATGATGGGCCTGAGGCCTCTTGCCTGGTTCTAGCCGGGACTGGTTACATTATCTGCAGGGCCCAGTGCAAAATGGACACGCGAGCCCTTTGTTCTAAGGTTATGAAGAGGTTCAACGCAAGGACAGCAGAGCCTTAAACCAGCCTGGGTCCCTGCACAGGAGCTGGCCAAGTATGTAGGCAATTGACTGACAACAAACTGGGTCTTAAAAATTGATGTAAAAAAACTGATCAAAAAGTACATTCCCAGCCACAGCTCTTTAACCTGCTGAAACAGGTGCACCATGAGAGGGGCATTTGAAAACTTTTAATATTTCTTTTTTTTTTTTTGTGACCAGTAAGGGGATCGGAACCCTTGAATTGGTGTTGTCCGCACCGAGCTCAGCCAGTGAGCGCACCGGCCATCCCTATATAGGATCCGAACCTGTGGCCTCGGTGCTCCCAGCGCCGCACTCTCCTGAGTGAGCCACGGGGTCAGCCCCTTTTAATATTTCTTTAAGCATATTTGTCTGTTTTTCAGAATGGCGAATGGGTTTGGGGGGATTTCTTCCACTGTTTTGATTTTTACATTTGTTTGTTTGTTTTTGGCATCTGGCCAGTACGGGGGTCCAAACCCTTGACCTTCAGGTTGTCAACATGGTGTTCTAACCAGCTAAGCTAACCGGCCAGCCTGATTTGTACATTTCTTGACCATTTTTTCAAACTTTCACTTTGAAAAATGCCGAACGTAGAATGAGAACAGTATACATTTTAAAAATTTCTAAAATGTTTCCAGTGTTTCCATAATTTTTACATTTTGACTTTAGCTCTAAGCAAACAACTGTCGAAAACCAATCAGTAGAAAACAAATACTTCCAACTACCAGCTTGTGTTTCTTTGACTTTTCGTACACCCTAGGATGATTTAACCATGTTTTTATGTTTTGTTTTTAAAGCAATCTTATCTGCTCTTGGGCTTATTTAGGCTTTTAATTCTTTTTAAAACTTGAAAATATAACTTTCTCAGTATTTACATTTTAATTTTTCATAATTGAAAGATCAAAATTCTATTAATTTATGTCATTCCAGTGTAGACAAAGGATAGTGAGATGGGGGGGCGGTTCTAGGAGGAGGACAGAGGCCTCGTAGGCAGTGGCCACAAATTTTGAGTTTAGTCTAAGGTGAAGGAGGCCATGTTAATTGCCCAAAGTTGCCATAACAAAGGACCACAAACTGGGTGTCTTTTTTTTTTTTTATCCTTTTTCTTTGTGACCGGTAAGGGGATCGGAACCCTTGGCTTGGTGTTGTCCGCACCGCGCTCAGCCAGTGAGTGCACTGGCCATTCCTATATAGGATCCGAACCCGCGGCGGGAGCGTCGCTGTACTCCCAGCACCGCACTCTCCCGAGTGAGCCATGGGGCCGGCCCCA
>NW_007736687.1:54411-61434 GCF_000696425.1 Galeopterus variegatus
AAGCGTTGGCGAGGATGTGGAGAACAGGGTACCCTTGCGCACTATTGACGGGAGTGTAAACTAGTACAGTCATTATGGAAAACAGTCTGGAGGTTCTTCAAAAAGTTAAAAATAGATCTACCAAATGACCCAGCAATCCCAGTACTGGGTATACACCCAAAGGAAATAAAGTCATTATAAGTATGAGATATCTTCACTCCCATGTTTATTGCAGTGCAATTTACAATAGCTAAAAGATGGGATCAACCTAAGTGTCCAACAACAGATGAATGTATTAAAAAAAAGTACTACGTATACACAGTAGAACACCATTCAGCCATAAAAGAGGATGAATTCCTGCTATTGGCGGCAACATGGATGGACTTGGAGGTTATTATGTTAAGTGAAGTAAGCCAGGCACAGAAAAACAAACACCACATGATCTCACTCATATGTGGAATCTAAAAAAAAAAAGAAAAAACAAAAAACAAAGTCGATATTATAGAGACAGATTGTAGAACAGTGGTTACCAGGGACTGGCCAGGGGAGAGAAGAGAAAACAGGGAGAGGTTGGCCAGCAGGCACACGATTACAGTGATCTCAGATGGTCACAGCACGGGGCTAACACTACGGTCTGGGGTTCGATCCCTGTACTGGCCAGCCACCAAAACAAAACGGAACACACAAAAACAAACAAAAAACCAAAATTACAATTAGACGGGAAGAATAAGTTCTGGTGTTCTACGGCGCAGTAAGGCGACGATGGTTAACAGTTAAGTTTTGTATGTTACATAATAGCCAGAGGAGAGGTTTGTGACTTTTTACCACAAAGAAATGATAGATGTATGGGGTGATGGTTACATTAACTACCCTGACCAGATCGTTATACAACATGTATATGTGTCAGAACATCAGATCGTACCCCATAAGCATGCACAATTACAATGTGTCAATTAAAATAAAAATTAATTTAAAAAAAAGAATCAGGTAAGAATCAGGGACTTGCTTTCCCAACTATAAAATGGGGCAAGATGCACCCACGGAGGTTGCTGCGAAGCCCAGCACAGTACCTGGTCCTGAGTCAGCCATCGAAGGGAGCTGCCCTGACTCTAGGCCGATGCCCCCTCCTCACAGCTGAGGAAACCAAGGCCAGTGCCTGCCGGAGAGAGGCCCTGGTGGTGCTGCTCTTCATTCTCTGCCACCATCACTGCTGAGGGCAGGGCCCTCTCTGACTCAGGGCTCTGGCCATGACAGTCCCCTTGAGGGAAGGCGAGGTTTGCCAAGGGTCAGGGTCCATTGAGCCCCCTCCTCAGCCTCCCTGCCTCCAGCTGCATTTCCAGACTATGACTTGCCTAATGTGTAACAAAGAGAGGACATACCTGGCAGCTTTAAGAACACAGGCATCTGGGAAGGTACCTCTCCTCAGGGGCCAGGGGGTGGGCAGAGCTGGAAAGTGGAGAAAGGCAGGGCCTGGTGTGCTGTGGCTGTGGGGGTGACACAGGTGTCCTGCCCACCCCCCCCACTGTGGCCGTCAGATTCATGCACCTCCTCTGCTCCTCTTCAGCCCTCTGACCCAGACCCCCCTCCTACCAGTCTTTTCTCAGCTCCTTCCTGAGAAAAGACTGGGCCCATGCCCACCGCTCTCCCTCCTTCTTGCCTTTGTACATTCTGTGCCCCTGTCTGGAAGGTTCCACGTGCCCAACCATCTCTGCATGCCCAAGTCCCACTCTGCTCCACTCTGTCTCATTCGGGTCCCAAGATCTGGTTCAGATGCTGCCACCCTCTCCAGGGAGCCTCTCTGTGTGTTCAGCCTTCTCTGGCTCCAGAACCGCTCGGCCCCTCATGGTATGGGCCCTGCTGTCAAGGGGACGGTCATGTGTCTGCTCTGATTTCTCTTCACACAACCTCGTCCCCCACCCCCAGCATGCTTACTCACCTCTGCCCAAGCTGCCCGAGCAAACCCAGCCTTCCCTGTGCCTCCTGACACCCCAGTGGCCAGATCCTGCCCCCTGAGACCACCCTGGTGAGGGCATCAGAGGCACACTCAGCACAGTGGGATGAGAGGGCTATGCCCAGGGCATGATAGAACACAGAGGTTTGACCTAGCATGTTGTGGGGTGAGGGGGTCACCTGAAAGAAGAGGCATGCTTCCTGCTTCCACAAAGGAACTGTGACCTCAAAGGAAACTGAGGCCAAATACATATAGCAAGAATTTATTGATCCAATATGACGATTGCAGCGGGGAAGATATAGATCAGGTCGCCCTAAAAATGTGTTCTGAGGAGGACAGCAGAGCTTAGCATTTTATAATCACAAGAAGGAGAAAGGGTCAAAGGAGAAAGAAATAGGACACCCCACCTAGTTTCTCCATCAGGCTTTCTACGTGACACATAGGTTTGAGATCATTATCTGGCCACACCCTACATGCAGGGATCGAGGTAAAGGTTTATAAGAAGCATCTTGGGTTATTTTACGGCTTTTGGGTGCCATATGGCTGCTTCTAAGTAAAATGGTCTTAGGATAACGTTTTCCAGGACAGGTGGACATGATTACTGACTTACCCCAGATCTCCCAAGGGACTATCATTTAGCTGAGCTGGTCAGAGCAGATTCTTCTGGTTATTAGAACATGGAGCCCATTAAGGACAGAGGCCTCATGCCAGCGAGGTCAATGGAGAGGGAGTCCCAGGCAGGGGGCACTGGCTAAGGAAAGGCTCAGAGGTGGGAAACAGCATTCCTGTGTGGAACCCCAGGCAGGTCAGTCTCGCCAAGAAAGGGGGAGTTGAGGGGCGTGAGGTGGGCAGAGCCAGGTCATGGAGGGCTTTGGGGGCTGGAATGGGGTGGGGGCACCCACTGGAGGGGCTTTAAACAAAGAGCAGCTCATTCAGGTGGATTTAAGGGGCAGCACTAAGGCGGGGAGACCAGGTGAGTGGAGGCCGAAGGGGCTTGTTACTCACAGGATGGGGAAGGAAGAAGGGGTGACGGAGGATTCTCGGGGCTGTCTGAGCTGGTGCCAGGGGACCAGGCTGGCAAGAGGCCACTGCCTGAGATGGGCGTCCAGGGGAGAAGCATAGGTGGGGACACTGGGCTGGGGGCTGGTGGGGTGCTGAGGGGCAGGTGCCACAGGCTCTTGCATTCTGGAGGCCTGGGAGAGGTCTGCAGCCAGAGGGGGACGGGCAGCTCTCCGTGGGTCTGGAACCACAGGACTGGCTGGGATGTCCGTCCTGTCTGTCCATCTGGAGAATTCAGGAGTGGGAGGTGAGGGAGTAGACAGGCTGGTCCAGGCAGAGCATGAGACCTCAAAGGAGGCAGAAAGGGAGTGGCCGGGTATGCAGGGAGGAGTGGGGAGTGGGCTGCAGGACTGAGGAAGTGAGTGCTGAACATGAGGAAATGTGAAGGGCAGAAGGTTCCAGGCCAAGCTGGTCTCTGCCTGCTGTGGTTACCGTTGCTATAAGCGAGTGTGGCCCTGCAGCCTCCTGCTCCACCCTGACCCGTCACCCCACACCCGCAGCTGCACCAGGCCCTAGACAGTGGCCCCCACCCTCCGTGGCCATGACTCTTGTCCTGGCACATGTCGGGTGGGGGCTGCTCTGCCTCCACAGCTTCCTGGGCAGGCTTTAGAACCCGCAAAACTCTAGGGATAAGCTGTGCTGGTGGGAGGAGGGAGGGGAAAGAGAGTGGGGCAGATGCCAACTGATGCTCCAACCTGTCCTTTGTACTGGAAAAATCTCCAGCTGCTTCCCGCAGCCTCCTCCAGGCTCCTCTCACTCGGGCACCTCTCCCCACAGGCAAGCATGTGCAGGAGGACCCATTCAGCCTCAGGAAAGCCCACAGCAGCAGCAGCCCTCCCCAGGGGATGGTGACACCACCACAGAGGTGACTCAGCCGAGAGCTGCCCCCCACGCCCTGGGGCTGCTCCCTCCTCCTGGGGCTGCTCCCTCCTCCTGGGCTGCTCCCTCCTCCTGGGGCTGCTCCCTCCTCCTGGGCTGCTCCCTCCTCCTGGGGCTGCTCCCTCCTCCTGGGCTGCTCCCTCCTCCTGGGGCTGCTCCCTCCTCCTGGGCTGCTCCCTCCTCCTGGGGCTGCTCCCTCCTCCTGGGCTGCTCCCTCCTCCTGGGGCTGCTCCCTCCTCCTGGGCTGCTCCCTCCTCCTGGGGCTGCTCCCTCCTCCTGGGCTGCTCCCTCCTCCTGGGCTGCTCCCTCGTCCTGGGGCTGCTCCCCTCCCCTGGGGCTGCTCCCCTCTCCTGGGGCTGCTCCCTCCCCTGGGGCTGCTCCCCTCCCCTGGGGCTGCTCCTTGGTGTCACCTGTCTCTCCCACACTCCAGCTCCACATTCAGAGGCTTGAGGGTGACAGAGCCGAGGAAGCTCCCACCCCTCATCCAGATCTGGAGAAAAGAGCAGCAGACAGAAAGCCCACCGCAGGTCCCCGTGGTTGGCCAGGAGGAAACTGAAGTCATGCCTTGAGGCTGGGATCCACTCAGAGCTGACGAACTTGGCCGGTCCCCTGCCAGCACCTGTGGTGGGCCTGCTCCTTGCCCCCCCTCCATCTGGGAACCCCAAGGCTCCTACTCTGAGACACCTTGACTCCCCACATTCTCCTTGGGCGACTCCCAGCCTTGGAATTTTCCTACCAGTAAAAGCAAATCTTCAAAAGCAGAGTGTGACCAAGGTCAAGGGTTTGGATCCCGTACAGGCCAGCACTCTGGGCCCCTTCCTGTGCTCAGACAGGGAGCCCTTGCCCCACTCCAGCCGGACCAGGACCACCTCTGCCTGAGGTTTCTGAGGCAGACAAGCCTAGGGTTGTGTCCTGTGGACACGAGTGACCTCAGGCCCAAGGATTGAAGGGTGGGAGACCCCAGAAGGCTGAGGATTGAGCACTTGATTCTGCTGACAATTCTGAACCCACAGACCCTTGGGCCCACAGACCCAAGAACTCCAGCCATCCCAGGGCTGGGCACTGGCCTGGGTGTGGCTACAAGCTGTCCCCATAGGACAATAAAAAGTGCTTGAGAGGAGGGAAGGGGGTCTCCTTGCCAGCGACTGGGGTCAAACGCAGGGGACCCTTCTCTCCTGCTGTCCCCTCCCGCCTTCCTCTGGGGGTCTCCTCCTCAGTTCCCCCAGGCTGCATGGCCCCCCTAATGGGGTGGTAAATCTGAGCGCTTGCACACCTCAGCGCTGCTTGGCCAGAGAGGGGCACCTCCCTCTGCCCTTTGGCCCGAAGCAGGCCCCCACCCCCCACCATGAGGGAAGCTCCCAGCCTAATTCTGGGTTGGTCCTCAAGATCCTCAGTATTCAGGGGTCAAAGTTCTCCAAAGCCCATTTATTCCTGGGGTTCCTCGGCTGACGTTCATTTTGCCAGCTCACAGGAGGGTGACGGGCAGGTGCTCTGAGTTCCGATGCCAAGGCTGGTGATAATGGCACTCTGCCTGCTGGCCCTCGTCCTCCCGCTCCTGCCCCCCCAAGCGGCTGCTCAGGCTGGTGAGTGACCCCCTAGCCCCACTGCCCTCAGCCCCAGCCCACGGGCCTGCCTCCTGCGGCACGGGTGGGTCACCCTCCACCCGGAGCTCAGTTTTCCCTCCAGTAAGTGAGAATATCAATGCCTACTCATCAGGGCTGCTGCTAGGAGTAAATGCAGCCCCCAGGCACGGCCCGGCACATGACAGATGCCCAAGCAGTGACAGGGTCTGTCCTTATCCAGTGACTGTTCCCGTCCCATTCTCTCTCACTTGCCACCCCCACGCCAAATGTGTGGGATCCGGCCCGGCACATGACAGATGCCCAAGCAGTGACAGGGTCTGTCCTTACCCAGTGACTGTTCCCGTCCCATTCTCTCTCACTTGCCACCCCCACGCCAAATGTGTGGGATCTTCCTCCCATGACACAGACTTAAGCTCTGCTCCCTCCCAATCTTGTCCTGGCCACTTCTGCATCACCCCACCCCGCCTTGTGCCCGAGGATATCACAGAGCTGTGGGCAAACGAACACAAGATGGTGTTTCAGGAGGAGCCCCAGGTTCGGATGCTGCCATGAACCAGCTGTGCGACGCAGAACCGTCAGCTCACCTCTGGCCTCAGTTTCTCCCCCCAAAAGACAAGGGCTGGGCCCTCCAAGGTTCCTTCCAACTCAGCCTCTTTGGGCTCCATGGCCTCGGGGACCAGGCTCAGGTCAGCAGCGCATGTCAGTGGAGCCCTGCTGTCTCCAGGAGCTCCCTCTGCCCCTCATCTGTCTCCAGGGAAGGACAGAGGGGGGACCAAGGCAGGAACTAAGCCACCCCCTTGAGATGTCACCCTGCGGTGATGTTACCCAGAGCTGCTGTCCTAAAAGAAGTAATAACGCCATCTTTCCTGAACTTTCTGTGCCTCCCAGACCTTTAGTCATGCATCTCTAATGGTGACATTTGAGACATTGTCACAGGTCTTACGAGGGGGAGGATCTTTCAGGCTCCTTCTCTTTCCTTCTTCCCTCCCTCTCTCTCTCTCTCTCTCTCTCTCTCTCTTTCTTTCTTTTTTCTGCTTTTCCCTTCCCTCTTTCTGGGTCCCCTTGTCCCCTGCCCCATCCCCTTCCCTTTCTTCCCCCTTTCTGCATGTTGGGGCTCACTTTGTCCTAGCCTCAGGCTCCCCGTCTGTAGAATGGGAGCTTTCAGACTTTGCTCCTGCTCTCCAGGATTCCATGGTTCCTCCCTCTCTGGGCCTGGTATTGGCTGGTCTCTAGGGCCCTGGTCAGCTTTGGGGCATCTGACCCTCTCATGTCCCCTCCTGGGGACCCAGAGTGCCATCCCTCCTTAGTCGACTGGGTTAGGGTTATCAGGAAAGGGCAGGGCCTAGAGAAGGGGACTAGCTAGGGGACTTGGCTGGCCTGAGCTGGCAGACATGCCCTCTCACCTGCTGGTGTATCTGGTTATATTGCATATTAATGAAACATAATGTCCTACTGGCTGGCCCAACCCTGTCCTGCCTTGGCTAATGCCTTCTGACCACCCACACCCAGCACGAGTGTGATCAAGGCCCACAGCTCAGTCACCTGTCCACAGCATGATCCCTCCACCCCTTC
>NW_007736688.1:0-1195 GCF_000696425.1 Galeopterus variegatus
AGGAAGGGGAGAAAGACAGAAACAACTGCTTCTCCAGGTTTCCCAAGGTGAGATAGAAAAAACAAAGTATTTATCTATTATTTCAAAGTAATTTGCTTGGGAAATATTGTTCTGGAAATGTGGTTCATAGTCTTCATTTTGCTCATTTAATGTTCTCCGTGTAACTTACTTATTCCAACTTCCAATTAATTTATATTACTTCTCTTCCTCCCCCTCTCCTATTTTTTTTCTCTGGTGCTTTAACACCATGGACAGGTATAAAGGGGTATTCTGAGTAGATTCCTCTCTTTATGAGCATTTTGAGTCTCAGCTCTAAGTCCACATCTATTCTAACTTGCCGAGCTGGGTCTGCGCACATGGAAATGTCCAGATTCAGATTAGACACGAGATGTGAAAATGAACAGCTTCTCTTATGAGCCCACCCTCATTCCCCTTAAGCACTAGATCTCTCTTGCCAGCATGAGTTAGGAGGATCATACTGTTGCAAGGTGTGACCCTTCATAACCTCCATCAGCCCCTGGAAGCAATGCCAAATTAAAATACGATTTAAAATGGTGTCTTTGAGTTTGGATCCCATACTGGCCAGCTGCCAAAAAAAATTAAAAAATAATAAAATAAAATAAAATGTTGTGTTTGCTATGCAATGCAGTAATGCAGTTTCAATAGAAACTGAAAAATAAGATTGCTTCTGTGAGTCAAACTTGGTATGTCAAAGCTTGATGGGTATAAACATGGTGTCTCCTAACTTGTCCTTTTTAGACAAGGATAGTTAGTTAACTCTGTTAATTAAATTGACACCTCTAAGAATGCATTATCAGAGGAGAGGATGGTCTCTAATAGAATACAGATTAGGAAGAACCTCAGAAAAAAATTAACTTTGACCCGGGCACCAGTTACTAAAATGAAGGATTTTAGAATATGAAACTGGGAGGCATGCACATTTTCAGAAGCTTAAGACACAGTTCCTAGAAAAAGTTATCTTGCTCTCTCCATAGCAGGACAGAAATATCACTTAAAACTATTCACCATCTTTTGACAAATGTGCCAAGCAATTTCCTTACCACTAAATGGACTTTAAAGGTATCATGAAGTTGACAGGGGGAGGGATGCTTGGAGTGGGTATACCAACAGTGTATACACTGGAAATAACACCCCGTCTACACTTCTGAAGAGGTAGTCTGGTTTAAATAGTAAG
>NW_007736688.1:3367-22006 GCF_000696425.1 Galeopterus variegatus
ACTAGTGTAGGCTGCTCTCCTCTCCATTTTGCTCCTAATTTCAATCACTCCTACTTCTGTGCTTTGCTTAAACTTGTATCACATCTCCTGGAGCAAAAGTAGCCTTCTCTCTGACTAACCAGACTATCCATACTTCACTATTTATCACAGATTGCATGTCTTTCAGAATATGACTTGTACATAGTGAACTTTTATTTATCTGCATTCCTACAGCGATCCAATTCAGAGATAGGCACGTAAAGACCATCCTAGGAAGAGCCACATTAATGTCTCCATTCAGGCTGGAAGTAGATGGTGATGTTCTCGATCTCACCAAGGCATGCATATGCCCTGTAAAGATCCGCATTCAGTGTGAGAGGAAACATTTACTAGGAAACCGAATATAGGTCCTCGGGTTCTTCTCTCTAACAAAACACATCATAGTTCTGGTACTGATATTTTCATGTTTCATCTATATAAATTTAATCTCTCAGACTGCAAACTGCTTAAAAAAAACGGAAAGGTATTTGCTTTTATTTTTGTTTTAAACAATGCAATCAATGCCTGAATCATAGTGTAATTAAATAACTACTTACAGAATAAGTAAATCAATGGGATTCCACCTTTTTCAAAAGTGCAAAGCATGATATAATCATATACATATTTTATTTGGTGTGAAGACATAGAATAAACCTATAGTAAATATTGAATAAATTTAATTTATGTATCTACATTTATATATTTACTTTTATTTTATTTAGATTATTAATGGTGCAAAGATGAGTCAAAAAATGTCAAAGCTCATGCAAATACACCGTCGTCTCATATCTTTATCTTACCTTTAATCTGCATATGTTTTGGTTTTATTATTTTCATTTAGAAATACAATTGTAACTACAGAGAGAAATCTAGAAATATTACAAGTTAAATAACATAGTGATTTTCACTAAACTTCTGTCCTCCTATTAATGATCAGTTATCTTTTGCATCAGCCTTTGAATTTGTAGATATCATAAACATCCATCACTAACACTGGGAAACCAGCTTGGCAAATAAAAATAAATATATCATGAAATTTTCAGGAGAGAGATGACCCTTTATGCAGACTCTTCCAACATGTTGCATGTATCCTATTAGTATCTCCAACCGGCTAGAGATGGACCAGCTGTTGGAGCTGTTATTAATTCCTTTATGTCTCCTATTGGAGGTGGGAGGTGTGAGGAAGACTGTCCAATGTAGCCTATTAAAATGGGCTTTAAAACAGGCTTAGTGGAAAAAAATAACAGCATTAACACACCGATCAGTCTATGATTGGCTCTTCCAGAAACATTTGACATTTTTCTCTTGGAATGCAGAAATACATGTGGCAAAGCATGCTAGAACTCATGTTAATGACCCACAGATAATTACGTAAAACCTGAACTCAAATTTCAATGCCTACTCTTTGGCTACCCCCAGAGTTCTAGTTAGCAAAGTGTCATTTACTGTTCGTTTACTTGCCAGTTGTGTTTTACTTCTCTGGCTTAGAGCCTACATACTTCCTGATCACTCCCTCTATTATCCCACAGGTATATGTCATATTTTCTTCCTGACAATGCTCCACGCTCCAACCTGATGTCCACAGTGCCTTCCCCTTCAAGCTGCCAGTGAAGTGAATGCAATAGCTGTTATCAGCAACGCTTCAAACAGGCAACCACAAACCCTGCTATGATGGATTTACTGTGTGCTTATATGTTGTAGACAAACAAGAAGACAAAATGGAGTTGAGAGACTGAAAGATCATATTTCTTTATCCTAAATAAACAACAAAAAATCCTTCTACAAATCTGTGTTATTATGATGCTTTTGTTTAAACAACCTTTTGACCCTCCATGACAGAAAGCACTGAAGTTCAGCTGTGATACTGTGTAAGGCAGAAATCTCTAAAATTTTGGCACATTGTGGGTGGACATATGTACTGTACATTGTGGCAAAACCTTAATTGTCTCAGCCTTTTAAATTTAAATAAACTTTATTTGTCTTATATAATTGAACTTTTCTTTCTTTCTGCCCTTTTTTTTTTTTACCACAACAATTCTTTATTTTTCAGTCACCACCTTACCTGGGTATCAATTAAGTGTTCCAGCTCTTTAATAAGAATTTTAGGGTAACACGGTTGGTACAATTCCATGTTTCCTTGTCTCTGTACTGCACCAGACTTTGACCTTCTATAGGACAGTGTCTACCAAGAATTGAGAATGATTGTCACATGTTTCCTGCTCAGTTAGTATTCACTCAACCACTAAACAAAAACTAACTTTATAAACCTTTCACACAATTATATATGACAGCCTATCTTAAGTCTTCATTTCCTTATTTTTTTATCTAACTCTAATTAAGCTGATACCAGAAATACTATCTCTTTAAGCCATCTCCTACATAAAAACTAAGTCCCTCGGTTGGCCTCTATTTCCTTAAATCTTTTCAGTCCAAACCTGATTTCTTACTCACAGGAGAGTGTGGAGTAATGATTGGACCGATGTAATTTTGAAGATTAAACTCAGGAATCACATCTTGATTAGCATGTGGCACAATTATGTTTGAGATGGAAATGAAAAATGGATTCATATGCAAATCTAGTATTGTGCATCTTCAATGCACTTAATGAAAGGTGGTATTGATTTAATTTTGTTAATAAAATGTGGATAAGTAAAATTCTCAATTAAAACTAGTACAGCTCAAGAAAATAAGTTATATTTTGAATAGACAAATTACCAAACATTGAATCCTTTTCCTGACCAGGGTGTCACTCTTCCCACCCTGGTGTTAATAACCTTTATTAACTAGAATATTAGTCATGGCAATAATTTAAATTTTCAGTAAGCATGTAATCTATTCCAAATATTTCTTTCTTTCCCCATTGCCTACTCAGAAAACATTAATCAGAAAATCTCTTCATAAAATTAATAGAATATTGAAAATGGAAAGGAACTTGAATTTCATTTTGTCAATAACTATATATTCAACATTTTTCCCCCAACATCTCTTAGAATAGATTATATTATCTTGGCTCAAACTCACCCATATATAGGGAGCTAATTTTATCATCTCATGTTTAGTCACCTCCAAATGTTTCTAAATCGCTTATAATGAGCTCAACAATGTCTTTCTTTTCAGTGATACTATTCTATCTCCTTGAGTCAAGAGCAACAACCTGTAAAACATGTTTTAACATATAATAATCATTTTAATACAATGGGTCTTCAAAAAAATTCCTGGGAAATGGGTATTATGAAAAAAACTATTCATGGATTTCAAAATTTTTTGCACCAAAATAAACTAGTACTAAGTTGTTATAACATGTCTAAACAGGATCTAGTTTGATACACTAAGAAAGATAAGACATCAGTTTTAAAAGAGCCCCTATAAAAATACATTGTGTAATGTTGAGTACACTAATTACCCTGATTTAAGCATCACACATTGCACACAGCCATTGATATTCAACGCTGTACCCCACAGATATATATATTCAATTGCTTCAAAAATCAAACATATTTATGTATGTATGTGTGTGTGTACATGTATGTGCGTGTGTGTATAAAGAGCCACTATCAGAGTACCCCAGGCTCATTGGACTATACCTATCAGAGAAACATGAATTCTGCTAACATTGAAGCAAAAACAGACATCAAATTGGTGGTGAAACTTGAGTGGAAGAATGGTGAAATCATTGATGCTNCTTGCCAGTTGTGTTTTACTTCTCTGGCTTAGAGCCTACATACTTCCTGATCACTCCCTCTATTATCCCACAGGTATATGTCATATTTTCTTCCTGACAACGCTCCATGCTCCAACCTGATGTCCACAGTGCCTTCCCCTTCAAGCTGCCAGTGAAGTGAATGCAATAGCTGTTATCAGCAATGCTTCAAACAGGCAACCCACAAACCCTGCTATGATGGATTTACTGTGTGCTTATATGTTGTAGACAAACAAGAAGACAAAATGGAGTTGAGAGATTGAAAGAAAGATCATATTTCTTTATCCTAAAGAGAAAAAATCCCTCTAAAAATCTGTGTTACTATGATGCTTTTGTTTAAACAACCTCTTGACCCTCCATGACAGAAAGCACTGAAGTTCAGCTGTGATACTGTGTAAGGCAGAAATCTCTATAATTTTGGCACATTGTGGGTGGACATATGTCCTATACATTGTGTCAAAACCTTAATTGTCTCAACCTTTTAAATTTAAATAAACTTTATTTGTCTTATATAATTTAACTTTTCTTTATGCCCATTTTTTTAACCACAATAATTCTTTATTTTTCAGTCACCACTTTGCCTGGGTATCAATTAAGTGTTCCAGCTCTTTAATAAGAATTTTAGGGTAACACTGGTACAATTCCATGTTTCCTTGTCTCTGTACTGCACCAGACTTTGACCTTCTATAGGACANATGATGACGTTCTCGATCTCACCAAGGCATGCATATGCCCTGTAAAGATCCGCATTCAGTGTGAGAGGAAACATTTACTAGAAAACCAAATATAGGTCCTCGGGTTCTTCTCTCTAACAAGACACATCATAGTTCTGGTACTGATATTTTCGTGTTTCATCTATATAAATTTAATCTCTCAGACTGCAAACTGCTTAAAAAAGGGGAAAGGTTTTTGCTTTTATTTTTGTTTTAAACAATGCAATCAATGCCTGAATCATAGTGTAATTAAATAACTACTTACAGAATAAGTAAATCAATGGGATTCCACCTTTTTCAAAAGTGCAAAGCATGATATAATCATATACATATTTTATTTGGTGTGAAGACATAGAATAAACCTATAGTAAATATTGAATAAATTTAATTTATGTATCTACATTTATATATTAACTTTTATTTTGTTTAGATTATTAATGGTGCAAAGATGAGTCAAAAAATGTCAAAGCTCATGCAAATACACCGTCGTCTCATATCTTTATCTTACCTTTAATCTGCATATGTTTTGGTTTTATTATTTTCATTTAGAAATACAATTGTAACTACAGAGAGAAATCTAGAAATATTACAAGTTAAATAACATAGTGATTTTCACTAAACTTCTGTCCTCCTATTAATGATCAGTTATCTTTTGCATCAGCCTTTGAATTTGTAGATATCATAAACATCCATCACTAACACTGGGAAACCAGCTTGGCAAATAAAAATAAATATATCATGAAATTTTCAGGAGAGAGATGACCCTTTATGCAGACTCTTCCAACATGTTGCATGTATCCTATTAGTATCTCCAACCGGCTAGAGATGGACCAGCTGTTGGAGCTGTTATTAATTCCTTTATTTCTCCTATTGGAGGTGGGAAGTGTGAGGAAGACTGTCCAATGTAGCCCATTAAAATGGGCTTTAAAACAGGCTTAGTGGAAAAAAATAACAGCATTAACACACCAATCAGTCTATGATTGGCTCTTCCAGAAACATTTGACATTTTTCTCTTGGAATGCAGAAATACATGTGGCAAAGCATGCTAGAACTCATGTTAATGACCCACAGATAATTACGTAAAACCTGAACTCAAATTTCAATGCCTACTCTTTGGCTACCCCCAGAGTTCTAGTTAGCAAAGTGTCATTTACTGTTCGTTTACTTGCCAGTTGTGTTTTACTTCTCTGGCTTAGAGCCTACATACTTCCTGATCACTCCCTCTCTTATCCCACAGGTATATGTCATATTTTCTTCCTGACAATGCTCCACGCTCCAACCTGATGTCCACAGTGCCTTCCCCTTCAAGCTGCCAGTGAAGTGAATGCAATAGCTGTTATCAGCAATGCTTCGTATAACTTCGTATAATGTATGCTATACGAAGTTATTACGGTCTGTGTGCACATATGTGTGCATATGTTTCAGTAGGGAAGACATACAAAACCTAAATTTTGTGGTGGTAGACTATGGTTCAAAGAGAATAAGTAATGTTTACAAAATCGAACACCTTGCTTAGAAGTCACAAATACTGTTTTTCAATTCAGTGCATTGGGTTCCTGTTTATTGGATCCTTCTTTATTTTGGTTCCTGTGTTCTGAGCAGAGTAACTGAAGCCAGTTTATGTCATAGCTGGAATTCATCTTGCCATAATGGAGGAAGTATCTGAACATATTGAAACAGTGTAGGATAAGGGCCTTCCACAGCACATTTGACATAGGCACCTGTGGTGTGAAATTATGTTGGTCTCCATCTCTAGAGCTCAGAGGCCAATTTACCTGAAAGCTTTAGCTATTTGAGAAGATGTCCTTAAAGAACCAGTGTGACATGAGGTATACACAGGAATGAATTGAATATGACATATTTTTCTACAGCAGGTGGAGGGTGGATTACTTATTCATTCTGGGCATTGAATCACTAACCATAACAATAGTGTGACTTATCAAGCATTCAGTCTATGTCAGGCACTGATTTAAGGGCTTTAGGTGTATTGACTCATAGAATTCACACAACTATCCTAAAAGGCAGGTACTGTTGTTATTGTTTTACAGATGAGGAAATTGATGCACAGAGAGTTTCAGTAACTTGCCTAGAATAAGCAGGTGATACCCTGACTTTTTGTTTCCAGAACCCTCTCTGTTAGTGGCACACTATCTTTTGAATAGTGTGGTCCTGTTCAGCCAGATCATGAATCAATGCAGAGCACCTCCTGAAGCCCCCCGACTCCCTATTGTAGGGCATCCTAAATAATACAATAACAAGAATTCTGTCTCCCACACTCTAAAATGAAAATCTAAGATGTTTTCTGCATATTTATAGGTAAGTCATGTTCAGGGTGTAGAGTGTCTTCTTATATCAGTGTCCAGACAATACCCGAGATCCACAGTGTATATGCTGGAATGTCCACTACTACGGGTGGCCTGGACTATCTTCCAAATGTCTTTCTTTTCAGTGATACTATTCTATCTCCTTAGTCCAGAGCAACAACTTGTAAAACATGTTTTAACATTTAATAATCGCTCTATTACAAGAGGTCTTCAAAAAGTTCCTGGGAAATGTGTATTATGAAAAAAAAAATCTATTCATGGATTTCAAAATTTTTTGCACCAAAATAAACTAGTACTAAGTTGTTATAACATGTCTAAATAGGATCTAGTTTGATACACTAAGAAAGATAAGACATCAGTTTAAAAAGAGCCCCTATGAAAAATACATTGTGTAATGTTGAATATACTAATTACCCTGATTTAAACATCACACATTGCACACAGGCATTGATATTCAATGCTGTACCCCACAGATATATATATTCAATTGCTTCAATAATCAAATATATTTATGTATGTATGTGTGCATGTACATGTGTGTACATGTGTGTACATGTGTGTATAAAGAGCCACTATCAGAGAAACATGAATTCTGCTAACATTGAAGCAAAAAACAGACATCAAATTGGTGGTGAAACTTGAGTGGAAGAATGGTGAAATCATTGATGCTTTACAAAAAGTTAATGGGGCAATGCCCTACAGAGATCAGCAGTTTACAAATGAACAACTGGCTTTAAGAAGATATGAGACAATGTTGAAGATGAAGCCTGCAGCGGCAAACCATCCAAATCAGTTGGTGAGGAAAAAGTTAATCTTGTTTCTTCCCTAATTGAAGAGGGCTGACAGTTAAAAGCAGAAACAATAGCCAATACCACAGACATCTTACTTGGTTCAGCTTACACAATTCTCACTGAAAAATTAAAGTTAAGCAAACTTTCAGCTGGACGGTGCCAAACCGTTATGTCTAGATCAGCTGCAGAGAAGAGCAGAGCTTTCAAGAAAGATTTATGTAAGTGAGTTCAAGATCCTGAAGCAATCTTTCGAGGAATAGTAACAGGGAATGAAACATGGATTTACTGGTATAAATAAAGATGAACCACAATTAAAGCCCTGAAGACAAACCACAGTTAAAGCCCTGGGTACAAACAGGTGGATGTGGTTCAGTCAAAGAGAAAATGGACCAGTCAAGAGCAAAGGCTATGGCAGCAGTTTTTTGGGATGCTCAAGACATTTTGCTTGTTGACTTTCTGTAGGGACAAACAGCAATGACATCTGCATATTATGAGAATATTTTGAGAAATTTACCCAAAGCTTTAACAGAAAGACACCTGGGAAAGCTTCACCAGAGAGTCCTTCTTTACCACATCAGTGCTCCTGCTCATTCATCTCATTCAACAAGGGCAATTTTGCATTAGTTTCCTTCTTTACCACATCAGTGCTCCTGCTCATTCATCTCATTCAACAAGGGCAATTTTGCATGAGTTTTGATGGGCAATCATTAGGTGTCCCCTTTACAGTCCTAGTTTGGTGCCTCATTTTTTTTTCATAATTTTAAAAAATCTTTAAAGGGCACCAATTTTTCTCCAGTTAGTAATATAAAAAAGACTGCATTGACTTGGTTAAATTCTGAGGACCCTCAGTTCTTTAGTGATAGACTGAATAGCAGGTATCATTGCTTATGAAGGTATCTTAAACTTGATAGAGCTTATGCTGAGAAATAAAGTTTATATTTTTATCTTTATTGTTTAATTTCCCTTTTACATGAACTTTCTGAAGTATTCTTGTATATGGAAACGGTTATCATATACCCTGTGATGTCTCTCTTTTATACTCTAGCCATAAAAAGGCAAAATATTTACAACATAGTTTCTTTAGATGTCCTATATTTTTTCTGTTACCCTTAAAAAGATCAAGTTTAGAAGCAATCATAATATTCCATATAGTTCTAGTGAATGTGTATTTCAGTGGCAGTGTTACATGAAAATGTTCATAAAAATATATTTTATTTCCTTTTTTCTGCCTACCCAAATAATAAAACATCATCTGATTTTAAACAAATTATTATCTCAATAAATTTCCTATACTTTTAATATTTTCTGTGGCTAAGACCTCTTTATATACTTCTTGTATAAAATATAAATAGCACAGATATTTCACAGGACTATTTTGTTTTTTATTCAATAGCATCTAAATGTCATTCCCAACTCTTCATAGATTTTGATTGTTGCCATTATCATTAGCAGTGGAAAAGTGGGAGAAAGAATCTGATTTTCTCAAATTGGGAGTGTTCCTCTCCAAAGTCCCTTACAAAATAGAACTGCCTTATACAGTTTTGATAAAATTTTCTGACCATTAAAACATATTTCCCAATAGATTTTTTTATAGTCAGTTAACCAGAGGTATTCCAGAATGCAGCAGTCCATTTGCCATTTTATCCTGAGACAATACAGAAAGATTCTGAAAAGGAATAGGTATGAATTCCAACACAACGACTTGGTAGCTCTGTAACCTTGGACAAGAAGCTAATTTCTCCAAGGTTCAGCGTTTCACATCTGGAAAGCAGACTGATATGTCACTATTTTGAAGAATATTTGTGTGGATAAAAAGAGGTAAAGAATGCATGTAAATGACCTGATACAGGGTCTGCATGCAGATACGTTTATGGACACACTATTCTTTTTACAGACAGTACGCAAAGTTAAATTAGCAGGGTTTCTTGTACTAAATAGTTTGATTTATGACTTATTTAATGTTTCTAAAGAAAGTCTCCTTTTTAGCTTTCCTAAAATTCATCTTTTTCATTTTGAATTGTCATATATATATGAAAAGAAAGAACAATTACATAGGTTGGGGAAAGCACATAGATGTCAAAACATTTTGGTGCAGTCATTTTGGCACTTACATTTACTATATAAACTGTATAAAAGTTTTAGAAGCTACATTAAAGTTTAGGAAGTATTAACTTGATAGGGTATAAGCAACAGGGACCCTCAGTGTACCTCATTTCCCTATTCCATCCCTGACCCACACCACATCCTTTGGTCCATTCTGAAGCCAGATGGGGTAAGAGTCATAGGTGCCTGCAATGAAGGGGAAAGGTTAATCTGCCTTTGTGTAAGCACACGCAGAGGTTAAAGTTCCACCATCCACCCAGCCAGAGAAACTGAAAGCATGAATCAAATATTCAGTAGATGTCTTAGCCAGTCCCTTTTCCTGTCTCACATTTTATGTTCAGGATAATGTTATAGCTGTCAAAAGCTTACCTTTAAAGTGCTGCAGAGGCAAACTAAAATATAAACTTCTATCAAAGAGTATGTGAGACAATAAAAAGGTAAGTGTGGACCACCTTTAACCTGCTGCTCTCTGAGGGTGCTGGGATTAGTCTTCCAGGGATGACCTGAATCACTAAAGGTAGTTTTCAAAGTCCAGAGATCATGCCACTCACCAAAACTATGAATTTTACTATAACATAGTCGCTTGGAATTGAAATTATATTGTGACTCTGCCAGTGGACTGCAGCGTGCTCTAGGTAAGGGGTATTGCATTTTCTTATTCTTCATATTTATGATGCCAGACATAAATTATCGTGTGTGTTAGATAGGCAACATATTTTTTATTTTATCAATATACAGTGTAGTTGATTTTCGTGTCCCTTTACTGATTTCTCCCTCCCTCCTCTCTCTACCCGCTCCCAATCATCAACATCATATCTGTTCACTTGTATTAACAAGTTCAAGGAATTGTGATTGTTGTGTCTTCTTCCCCACCCACCCCCCAGTTTGTGTGTTTATTTATTTTTAGCTCCCACAAATAAGTGAGAACATGTGGTATTTCTCTTTCTGCGCCTGACTTATTTCACTTAATATAATTTTTTCTAAGTCCATCTATGTTTTTGTTTTTGGGGTTTTTTTTGTCTTTTTTTTTTTGTGTCCGGCAATGGATCGCAACCCTCAGGGTCGCGCCCGTACCGGACCGGGACCGGCAACGGGATCGCAACCCTCGGCGTCACGCCCGCACCTCGCTCAGCCAGTGAGCAGGAACTGGTCTGTATGTGGGATCCGAACCCTCAGCGGGAGTGCCGCTGCACTTCCCAAGCAGCACACTGTAGCAGTGCACCACCGGGCCGGCCCTAAGTCCATCTATGTTGCTGTGAATAGTAATATTTCATTCTTTTTTATAGCAGAGTAGTATTCCATTGTGTAGATATACCACATTTTCCATATCTACTCATCTGATGATGGACATTTGGGCTGGTTCTAACTCTTGGCTATTGTAAATAGTGCTGCAATAAACATTGGAGTACAGGTATCCCTTCGACATGATGATTTCCTTTCCTCTGGGTATATTCCCAGCAGTTCAATAGCTGGGTCATATGGTAGATCTATCTGTAATTGTTTGAGGAACCTCCAAACCATTTTCCATAAAGGCTGCACCACTTTGCAGTCCCACCAACAGTGTAGGAGGGTTCCTTTTTCTCTGCAACCTCACAGCATTTATCATTCTCAGTCTTTTGAATATTAGCCATCCTAACTGGAGTGAGATGGTATCTCAGTGTGGTTTTGATTTGCATTTCCCAAATGCTGAGTGATGTTGAGCATTTTTTCAGGTATCCATTGGCCATTCATATATCTTCCTTTGAGAAATGCCTGTTCAGCTCCTTTGCCTATTTTTTAAGTGGGTTACTTCTTTTTTTGCTGTAAAGTTGTTTGAGTTCCTTGTATATTCTGGATATTAATCCTTTGTCAGATGTATATGTTGCAAATATTTTCTCACACTCTGTTTGTTGTCTTTTAACTCTGTTAATTGTTTCTTTTGCTGTGCAGAAGCTTTTTAGTTTGAAATAATCCATTTGTTTATTTTTCCCTTGGTTGCCTGTGCTTTTGGGGTTGTATTCATGAAGTCTGTACTCAATCCTACTTCCTGGAGTGTTTCCCTTATGTTTTCTTTAAGGATTTTTATTGTTTCAGGGTGTATATTTAATGCTTTAATCCATTTTGAGTTGATTTTGGCATATGGTGAGAGGTATGCATATGGATATCCAGTTTTCCCAGCACCATTTGCTGAAGAGGCAGTCTGTTCCCCAGTGTGTACACTTGGTGTCTTCATCAAAGATCAGCTGTATGGAGGTGTATAGGTTCATTTCTGAATTCCATTGGTCCATCCTGTTTTTATGCCAATACCATGCTGTTTTGGTTGTTATAGCTTTGTAGTATAGTTTAAAGTCAGGTAGTGTTATGCCTCCACCTTTTTTTTTTTTCTCAAAATTACTTTGGCTATGCATGGTCTTTTGTTATTCCATATAAATGTTAGGATAGTTCTTTTCCATTTCAGAGAAAAATGTGTTTGGAATTGTGATGGGGATTGCATTGAATTTCTAGATCACTTTGGGTAGTATAGACATTTTCACAATGTTAATTCTTCCAATCCAAGAGCATGGGATATCTTTCCATCTTCTGGTGTCCTCTTTAATTTCTCTCAGCAGTGGTTTGTAGTTCTCATTGTAGAGATTTTTCACATTCTTGGTTAACTTTATTCCTAAGTTTTGGGGTTTTTTGTGGGGGGGGCGGTAAATGGCAACATATTTTTTAATTTGAGGGGACAAGAGAGGATAAATCAACATGTAGATCAAATGATATTTATTTACTGAGAATCTACTATGTTCCATGCATGATGCTACACCCCTGACATTTAATATCTCACTTAATACTCACAATATTTGTAAAGGTAATAATTATTTACCTTTGAACAGATGAAGAAACCAAGGCCTTGAAGATGTTAAACAATTTACCAAATACATAAAGTTAGAAAATGGAAAAATTGGGATCAAAATGCATGTCTAAGTGACTATAAATTTGTATGATATTTATAACAATTTGATGACTGTGTAGGAAAAAAATACTGCTTATTAAAACAGACATATATGTAATGCATTTATAAATGTTTTCATCAAAAATATCAACAGTTTGGGCCGAGCCCGTGGCGCACTCGGGTTCGGATCCTATATAGGGATGGCCGGTGCGCTCACTGGCTGAGTGCGGTGCAGCCAGTTACAAAAAGGACAAAAAAAAAATATATCAACAGTTTTGCATACTAAAATATGAAGCTTAAGTTAATTGACTTTTGTGGAACACCTTATTTTCTAACACTGCTATATAAATGAGGGATTGCTATGACTAAGAAAGATAATAAAGTACTTGATGTGTCACCCAATACTACATGTGAACTTGTTTGTGAAATTTGGAAAAATGCCATGTTTGATAAAGATTCAGACCAATTGGATTTTAAGTCTGAAAACAGTCATTTCAGCTGGTTCTAGTTTGAAAGGATGAATTCAATATTAACAGCATGGAAACACTTCATTCGCATCCATATATTTCTGCAATGGATTTATGCTTACTTAAATTCAGTTAAAGCTAATTGAAACAAAGGCTATCACATTATTGGCTGAAATGTTACTTACCAAAATTAACACAGCAGTACACCTGGAAGAGAAATGCATCATTCCTAGAGATGAGGTATAATTTTAAAAAAATACAAATCTGAAGCACAATTGTGGCATAATAAAAATATTTGGAAACAGATTCACCAAACACAAAGGAAAAAGGGCAAAGTGAGGATCTGTTGGGAAAGAAAGTGAAGATTGACTGTCATGTATCAACCCTAATGAATCAGCAATTCTCTCTTTCTCTCAATATCTCGCCCCCAATTTTCATCCATTTTTTAAAGCACTTAGAAATGTGTGCACAAAAAAATAGGTTTATTTCTCTACATATTAAATGTACATTTAAAAAATTCTAATGTGTCATGTTTATTGTGAAAATAACATTCTCATGGACTGTTGCTGGTTTGGTAATTTGGTGCAAATGTCTTGGATTGAACTTAGATATATAAATAGATAAGTGATACATATATAAAGATATAGATATTTAAAATATTTATTCCCAAAATACCCACTTTTGAGAATCTGTGTAAAAAATATAAATTTATTTTATTCAATGTTATTTATGAGTATAAAAATTTAAAACATTCTAAATGTTCCATGTATATTGGTCTTAAAAACCTCAAACTTTGGAGTATTATGCTGTCATTGAAATATTTCCAAATAGCTTTTAATGACACAAGAGAATGTATAAGTAAGAAGGTTAAGTACAACAAGCTAGGATTAAATGTTAATTATATATGTTCACACACATACACAAGTAGATTACAATATGTATACAGAAGAATTTATAAAATACAAACATAATTAATTATACTTATTTGTATATCTATACAGTATCTATACCTCTGTACAATGTGTGATGATCAAATAGCATGTTCATCATCACAAACTGTAATCACTCCCTATGTCCATTAAGCAATTTTTCCCTAACCCCTCTCCCCCTCCCCCGATCCCACCTCCAGTCACCAGAATTCTGTTCCCTCCTTCTGAAAGTTCAACATACTATTGTGTTTGTTCTTTCTTTCCTTCCTTCCTTCTTTTTTTTTCCTTAGTTCTAACTTACAAGTGAGTACATGACATATTTCTCTTTCTGTTCCTGGCTTTCTTAATATATATTTTATTTACTTATTTATATTTTGACACATAATTGGTTATATGTATCTATGAGGTACAGTATTGAATATTGATACCTGTGTGCATTATGTGATTCTCAAATCAGGATAATTAGTATATTCAACATTACACAATATAATCCTTTTTTGTGGCCCTTGACTAATTTCCAATCTGTGGTAGCCACAGTTCTGTTCTCCTTTTGAAAATTCAGTGAATTATAGTGATTGGAAACAGTGTTCTTAATTCACTTTCTTCAATTAGGTTTATTCTGAGCAACTTGTTCTGAGGCCATTGATGTCCTGATGCTCAACCCCAAATAGTTGATTCCTAAAGTGATTCTATAAAAACTTGGTCATGTTCAGAAAGTATTCATCGGCATTTTGGAACTCCATGTATAACTGTAATCACTATGACGTCATTGTCAGGATCATCTTCACCATCACCTACATCATCATCATCACTGCCTTCAGCAGCAGGAGCATCACTGTCAACATCCATCACCATTGTCAGCACAGCAGCAGGAGCATCACTGTCAACATCACCATTGTCAGCACGATCATCATGTCATCGTCATCATCATCACATTTTATGATTTCACTTTATTGTCATGAATTATGCTAAAGTGGCTTATATGAATTTTTCTCAATTAGTGGTCACTCTAACCTTATGAGATTTCTGTAGACCTACGCTATTCACAGATGATTAGCAAAGGCTTAAAGGAGTTATCCAAGACAGCACAGCAAGTAAATAAAAGAAAATCCAGAAGCCTGCCCCTGGACCCTGCTTTAATTAATTGTACTTTAGAGCAAGCTGAGCAGCAGCTGGTTGAGTGCATTTTCTATCTCACCCATCTCATGTATCCATTGTGACATTAAAGCAAAATAGTTCCTATAAAACAAATATATATTAACATATAATTATAAGAATTTCCTCATTAATTAGATTCTCCTAGGGTAAATAGCTAAAATTTAGGTTATAAAGGAATAAGTATATAAATATATGTGGAGAAAAGAGATAGAATTGTCCAAGTACTACTCTAAGACTATCATTTTTGGACATGTGCAAGTCTCAGGCTATAATTTAATCACAATACTCTTTTCTGCGATCTGAGGTATACAGTCTTCTCCTTTCTAAAATATTCCCAGAGTTTGAGACTTACCTGGGACTCTGGGATCTGAAAGAAGAAAGAGAGCCTTTCTGGCTCATTCCTTCTTCAGAAGTTAGGAGACCATGAACGGATTTCTACAGATCATATCAAATGTTATCGATCTTATGTAGATACATTCATATTAAACTGATTTTTTATATTGGCTATAATAAAGTGAATCTTCAGTACAATTATAATTAATCAAGGAACAAGTGTTATTAATTTCACTTTAGATTTCATTAGCAAATATAAATCTATTGAAATTCAATTTAATCTAATAAAATTATATATTATGGTGTGATTTTGATACATGAAAAATGCAAAAACACTTTTGTCATAGCTTTTGGGTAATGTGTGTAAAGATGCCGATTATTCCTTTTTTTGCTAGACATGCCACTCCTTTGGATATTGCCTGCAAAATTCTCCCTTTTATACAAAAGTCTTTTTTATACAAAATTCTCCCTTTTATACAAAAGTCTTGTTCCTTGTCACTTTGTATAAAATTTTCCTCATGAGAAATAGCCACTTGCCCTTTGGGCTAAGATAACAAAGTTTTTAAATTTATCTTATCCATGACAAAGTATTTCTGTAACAATCATGAACGTTGTGATAACAGAGCTCATTCTCTTACGTGCATCTGAAGGCTAGAATGGTTTCCGTGGTGCTTTGAAGGCGTCTGGCAAGTTATCGCTCTGTTAAAATGGCTCCATATTTTTAATCAGATCTTCTGCTATGATAGAGATACAGTTTTAAATACAACAGACAATAAGAAGCCATATATTTATCTATTGAATTAAATATATCAGTTTTAGAATTATGTAATTGTGATGATTTGGATCCATTTTGTCATATTCTTCACAAATTTCCCTCAAGTTTAGATAAAACACTTTAAAAATCTTAAAAACAAAATAATACAATAGGAAAATCAATAGATCCTTTTAGAATCCCTCGGCAAAACATATCCACATTTGATTACCTGATACCAATATCTTTATAGTAACTTAAAATTGTGGAGGAACACATTTTGTCTGAGAATCTTTACATAACCTTTCATTAAATCCTCGCAATAAAGCCCAGCAATGGGAGAAGTTTTATTCCCTCTTTGATGGTATGTTAAGTATAAATGCAAGGAATTTATTTACTCAATAAATTTAAATATACAATTCCAGTTTCCTTTATCTTTCATCTCTGTGCATAGTGACAATCCTCATATAACACTTAGATTCTATTAATAGAAGAATAACAAATTCTCGAACACAATTGCTACATTTGTTAGGTAACTTGTTAATTATATGACCTATATGAGTTGCCTCATTTAAATCTCACAACTACATAGAGTTAATGTTATGATCTGTGAATTACACATAGGAAATGAGATGACTCTTTAAAATGTTCACCCATATTACTTCCATCGTAAGCAATCACTTATAGGTAGAAGATTGTTGATTCTGTTGTGATTTCATGCATGACAATTGCTCTATTCTTACACATCCTTCTAACGAAGATTAATATTTTATGCTATGAGAACCATAGTGGCTAAACTGATGCATAGTTCTTGTTGGCCACTTAAACTAATTCCTAATTATATGGAGACCACCATTAAATAATGGCAGTATATTGTATAAAATACAATCACTGGCATTAGGTTCTGGTATTTTCCATTGGTTAACCATGTTTTGTTTTAAGCAAATATGAACACGAAATGAATTTATTGTTTCTTCCTGGATTAAGGAAATTAACTTGGGAAGTAGGCGCTGATGAATTATTCTTTATAATGCTATTCATTTGTATTCCCTTAAGGATTCCAGGTGTCTTTGTGCTCAGTGTTTGTTATGCCAGAGATGCCACCAGCCAATTGTGCAGGAAAGAAGATGAACTTTTTGAATACTGCTATTATTTATTTCAAATAGACAGGCAAGCCTTACCCTCAGACATAGACCTGTATTTAATCTTACACTGTGTATTTTCTTGTAA
The DNA here is from genome assembly GCF_000696425.1 of Galeopterus variegatus. Lineage (NCBI taxonomy): Eukaryota > Metazoa > Chordata > Mammalia > Dermoptera > Cynocephalidae > Galeopterus > Galeopterus variegatus. The sequence goes on from NW_007736688.1 coordinate 20,799, forward strand.
AGAGATGAAACAATTTCGGAGAATAGCTAGGAGAGAGCTTGCAGCAATTCTGACATCTGAATCTTTCAGTAGAAAAGTTGTTGAGGGCTGTTAAAATATCCTTCGAGTCAAGCACATTTTGTGAAATTTTAAAAGAGAACAAAGAGTCTTAATCACTCAGCATGTGGCAACTGTTCTCTGAATTTGTTTCCCTTATTGACTTTCTTCTGTCTTGGTTAATTCTCCTCCTAGTAGCAGAATTGTAGAATTGACCTTCTGAGTTCTGCCACTAACATTCAATCTCTCAAAAAACAATTTGTGTTTCGTGTTTGAATACCAATACATTTACCTGTATTTCTTCTTTTAGGAGCATGTTATACTACAACAGTTTACAAACGGAAGTGTACATAAAAATTACCTGGAACCAAAGAATAAATGGCCACAATGCAGCATCCTGGACCTCACTTTTATAGGTTCTGAATTAGGTGTTCGGGATGATGCCCAGGAACGTTGTTAATTCAGGTGATTTTCATACATTGTTTATGAGGAGCACACCTAATTACAGTCTTATAATTACCTTGACAAGACAATTGGATCCCTACTACCATTAAAATATATATTTTAGTCAAAAACAAATGGTGGACTAGGAAGCTCCATATTCTTAATCTTCTTCAGAAACTTCAAAAAAATGAACAGACACTGAACCAACTTTGAGCTGTGAAAAGCTGTCAAAAATTTATACTAACCAATCAAATGCTTTATTAAGAAAAATTCATCTTCAAAAGGATAGTGTTACTTTTACTTGTCCTTGTCTCTTGTCCCACCTCTTTTACAGCACAGAACTGGTCTTTCTCGTGAGCAAGCAGCAACATGGTTATAATCCCATACCCCACCTTCGAAAATGAAGGCTGCAGAGGAGACCTTATTTGTAAATTTGGAGTCCATCTGTTCTAACCTGTCTGAAGGATATCTGAAGGACGAATACAAGACTTGACTCTGTTTCACATAACTTTGAAGGCAGGTAAAAAAAATGAGAAAAAAAGTGGCAAGTACTGTTTTTAAAAGCTGCAAGAAGACTACAAACCTAGAGAGCCTTGGGGGAAACACTATAGGTGGAAAAATACAATAAACTATCTGAGGTCTGAAGGATAAACTAGGCTGGGACGTTCTGGGATATTAAAACAGTCAAAAATAGCCATATATCTGGGGAAATATGGAAAGCCACTCAC
>NW_007736688.1:22016-23985 GCF_000696425.1 Galeopterus variegatus
CAGGGAATGAAACATGGATTTACTGGTATAAATAAAGATGAACCACAATTAAAGCCCTGAAGACAAACCACAGTTAAAGCCCTGGGTACAAACAGGTGGATGTGGTTCAGTCAAAGAGAAAATGGACCAGTCAAGAGCAAAGGCTATGGCAGCAGTTTTTTGGGATGCTCAAGACATTTTGCTTGTTGACTTTCTGTAGGGACAAACAGCAATGACATCTGCATATTATGAGAATATTTTGAGAAATTTACCCAAAGCTTTAACAGAAAGACACCTGGGAAAGCTTCACCAGAGAGTCCTTCTTTACCACATCAGTGCTCCTGCTCATTCATCTCATTCAACAAGGGCAATTTTGCATTAGTTTTGATGGGCAATCATTAGGTGTCCCCTTTACAGTCCTAGTTTGGTGCCTCATTTTTTTTTTTCATAATTTTAAAAAATCTTTAAAGGGCACCAATTTTTCTTCAGTTAATAATATAAAAAATACTGCATCGACTTGGTTAAATTCTGAGGACACTCCATTCTTTAGTGATAGACTAAATAGCAGGTATCATTGCTTATGAAGTTATCTTGAACTTGATAGAGCTTATGCTGAGAAATAAAGTTTATATATTTTTTTCTTTATCTTTTAATTTACCTTTTACATGAACTTTCTGAAGTATTCTTGTATATGGAAACGGTTATCATATACCCTGTGATTTCTCTCTTTCATAGTCTAGCCATAAAAAGGCAAAATATTTACAACATAGTTTCTTTAGATGCCCTATATTTTTTCTGTGTTACCCTTAAAAGATCAAGTTTAGAAGCAATCATAATATTCCATATAGTTCTAGTGAATGTGTATTTCAATGGCAGTGTTACATGAAAATATTCATAAAAATATTTTTTATTTCCTTTTTTCTGCCTACCCAAATAATAAAACATCATCTGATTTTAAACAAATTATTATCTCAATAAATTTCCTATACTTTTAATATTTTCTGTGGCTAAGACCTCTTTATATACTTCTTGTATAAAATATAAATAGCACAGATATTTCACAGGACTATTTTGTTTTTTATTCAATAGCATCTAAATGTCATTCCCAACTCTTCATAGATTTTGATTGTTGCCATTATCATTAGCAGTGGAAAAGTGGGAGAAAGAATCTGATTTTCTCAAATTGGAAGTGTTTCTCTCCAAAGTCCCTTACAAAATAGAACTGTCTTATACAGTTTTGATAAAATTTTCTGCCCATTAAAACATATTTACCAATAGATTTTTTTTATAGTNTTGTTGCCATTATCATTAGCAGTGGAAAAGTGGGAGAAAGAATCTGATTTTCTCAAATTGGAAGTGTTTCTCTCCAAAGTCCCTTACAAAATAGAACTGTCTTATACAGTTTTGATAAAATTTTCTGACCATTAAAACATATTTCCCAATAGATTTTTTTTATAGTCAGTTAACCAGAGGTATTCCAGAATGCAGCAGTCCATTTGCCATTTTATCCTGAGACAATACAGAAAGATTCTGAAAAGGAATAGGTATGAATTCCAACACGACTTGGTAGCTCTGTAACCTTGGATAAGAAGCTAATTTCTCCAAGGTTCAGTGTTTCACATCTGGAAAGCAGACTGATATGTCACTATTTTCAAGAATATTTGTGTGGATAAAAAGAGGTAAAGAATTCATGTAAATGATCTGATACAGGGTCTGCATGCAGGTACATTTATGGACACACTATTTTTTTTACAGACAGTACACAAAGTTAAATTAGCAGGGTTTCTTGTACTAAATAGTTTGATTAATTACTTATTTAATGTTTCTAAAGAAAGTCTCCTTTTTAGCTTTCCTAAAACTCATCTTTTTCACTATAAGTTGCCATATATATGAAAAGAAAGAACAATTACATAGGTTGGGGAAAGCACGTAGATGTCAAAACATTTTGGTGCAGTCATTTTGGCACTTACGTTTACGATATAAACTGTAT
>NW_007736688.1:25251-31746 GCF_000696425.1 Galeopterus variegatus
ACTTATTTAATGTTTCTAAAGAAAGTCTCCTTTTTAGCTTTCCTAAAACTCATCTTTTTCATTATAAGTTGCCATATATATGAAAAGAAAGAACAATTACATAGGTTGGGGAAAGCACATAGATGTCAAAACATTTTGGTGCAGTCATTTTGGCACTTACGTTTACGATATAAACTGTATAAAAGTTTTAGAAGCTACATTAAAGTTTAGGAAGTATTAACATGATAGGGTATAAGCAACAGGGACCCTCAGTATACCTCATTTCTTATTCCATCCCTGACCCACACCACATCCTTTGGTCCATTCTGAAGCCAGACGAGGTAAGAGTCATAGGTGCCTGCAATGAATGGGAGAGGTTAATCTGCCTTTGTGTAAGCACACGCAGAGGTTAAAGTTCCACCATCCACCAAGCCAGAGAAACTGCAAGCATGAATCAAATATTCAGTAGATGTCTTAGCCAGTCCCTTTTCCTGTCTCACATTTTATGTTCAGGATAATGGTATAGCTGTCAAAAGTTTACCTTTAAAGTGCTGCAGAGGCAGATTAAAATATAAACTTCTATCAAAGAGTATGTGAGACAATAAAAAAGCAAGTGTGGACCACCTTTAACCTGCTGCTCTCTGAGGGGGCTGGGATTAGTCTTCCAGGGATGACCTGAATCACTAAAGGTAGTTTTCAAAGTCCAGAGATCATGCTACTCACCAAAACTATGAATTTTACTATACGATAGTCACTTGGAATTGAAATTATATTGCGACTCCAGTGGACTGCAGTGTGCTCTAGATAAGGGGTATTGCGTTGTTTTATTCTTCATATTTATGATGCCAGACATAAAGTGTTGTGTGTGTTAGATAGGCAACATTTTTTTTTATTTTATCAATATACAGTGTAGTTGGTTTTCATGTCCGTTTACCGATTCCTCCCTCCCCCCTCTCTCTACCCCCTCCCACCCATCAACATCATATCTGTTCACTTGTATTAACAAGTTCAAGGAATTGTGATTGTTCTGTCTTCTTCCCCACCCACCCCCCAGTTTGTGTGTTTATTTATTTTTAGCTTCCACGAATAAGTGAGAACATGTGGTATTTCTCTTTCTGTGCCTGACTTATTTCATTTAATATAATTATTTCGAAGTCCATCTATGTTGCTGTGAATAGTAATATTTCATTCTTTTTTATAGCATAGTAGTATTCCTTTGTGTAGATATACCACATTTTCCATATCCACTCATCTGATGATGGACATTTGGGCTGGTTCTAACTCTTGGCTATTGTAAATAGTGCTGAAATAAACATTGGAGTACAGTTATCCCTTCGACATGATGATTTCCGTTCCTCTGAGTATATTCCCAGCAATGCAATAGCTGGGTCATATGGTAGATCTATCTGTAATTGTTTGAGGAAACTCCAAACCATTTTCCATAAAGCCTGCACCATTTTGCAGTCCCACCAACAGTGTAGGAGGGTTCATTTTTCTCCGCAACCTCACCAGCATTTATCATTCTCAGTCTTTTGGATATTAGCCATCTTAACTGGAGTGAGATGGTATCTCAGTGTGGTTTTGATTTGCATTTCGCAAATGCTGAGTGATGTTGAGCATTTTTTCAGGTATCTGTTGGCCATTCATATATCTTCCTTTGAGAAATGCCTGTTCAGCTCCTTTGCTCATTTTTTAAGTGGGTTATTTTATTTTGCTGTAAAGTTGTTTGAGTTCCTTGTATATTCTGGATATTAATCCTTTGTCAGGTGTATATTTTGCAAATATTTTCTCCCACTCTGTTGGTTGTCTTTTAACTCTGTTAATTGTTTCTTTTGCTGTGAAGAAGCTTTTAAGTTTGAAATAATCCATTCGTTTATTTTTCCCTTGGTTGCCTGTGCTTTTGGGGTTGTATTCATGAAGTCTGTACTCAATCCTACTTCCTGGAGTGTTTCCCTTATGTTTCCTTTAAGGATTTTTATTGTTTCGGGGTGTATATTTAATTCTTTAATCCATTTTAAGTTGATTTTGGTATATGGTGAGAGGTATGAGTCTAGTTTTATTCTCCTGCGTGTGGATATCTAGTTTTCCCAGCACCATTTGCTGAAGAGGCAGTCTGTTCCCCAGTGTGTACACTTGGTGCCTTCATCAAAGATCAGCTGTATGGAGGTGTATGGGTTCAATTCTGAATTCCATTGATCCATCCTGTTTTTATGCTAGTACCATGCTGTTTTGGTTGTTATAGCTTTGTAATATAGTTTAAAGTCAGGTAGTGTTATACCTCCAGCTTTTTTTTTTTTTTATTGCTCAGAATTACTTTGACTATGCATGGTCTCTTGTTATTCCATATAAATGTTAGGATAGTTTTTTTCCATTTCAGAGAAAAATGTGTGCGGAATTGTGATGGGGATTGCATTGAATTTGTAGATCACTTTGGGTAGTATAGACATTTTCACAATGTTAATTCTTCCAATCCAAAGCATGGGATATCTTTCCATCTTCTGGTGTCCTCTTTAATTTTTCTCAGCAGTGGTTTGTAGTTCTCATTGTAGAGATTTTTCACATTCTTGGTTAACTTCATTCCTAAGTTTTGTTTTGTTTGGTAAATGGCAACATATTTTTTAATTTGAGGGGACAAGAGGGGATAAATCAACATGTAGATCAAATGATATTTATTTACTGAGAATCTACTATGTTCCATGCATGATGCTACACCCCTTATATTTAATATCTCACTTAATACTCACAATATTTGTAAAGGTAATAATTATTTACTTTTGAACAGATGAAGAAACCAAGGCTTTGAAGATGTTAAACAATTTACCAAATATATAAAGTTAGTAAATGGAAAAATTGGGATCAAAATGCATGTCTAAGTGACTATAAATTTTTATGATATTTATAACAATTTGATGACTGTGTAGGAAAAAATACTGCTCATTAAAACAGACATATATGTAATGCATTTATAAATGTTTTCATCAAAAATATCAACAGTTTTTCATACTAAAATATGAAGCTTCAGTTAATTGACTTTTGTGGAACACCTTATTTTCTAACACTGCTATATAAATGACGTATTGCTATGACTAAGAAAGATAATGAAATATTTGATGAGTCACCAAATATTACATATGAACTTGTTTGTGAAATTTGGAAAGATGCCATATTTGATAAAGATTCAGACCAATTGGATTTTAGGTCTGAAAACAGTCATTTCAGCTGGTTCTAGTTTGAAAGGATGAATTCAATATTAACAGCATGGAAACACTTCATTCGCATCCATATATTTCTGCAATGGATTTATGCTTACTTAAATTCAGTTAAAGCTAATTGAAACAAAGGCTATCACATTATTGGCTGAAATGTTACTTACCAAAATTAACACAGCAGTACACCTGGAAGAGAAATGCATCATTCCTAGAGATGAGGTATAATTTTAAAAAATAAAAATCTGAAGCACAATTGTGGCATAATAAAAATATTTAGAAACAGATTCACCAAACACAAAGGAAAAAGGGCAAAGTGAGGGTCTATTGGGAAAGAAAGTGAAGATTGACTGTCATGTATCAACCCTAATGAATCAGTAATTCTCTCTCTTTCTCAATATCTCGCCCCCAATTTTCATCCGTTTTTTAAAGCACTTAGAAATGTGCACACAAAAAAGAGGGTTATTTCTCTACATATTAAATGTACATTTAAAAAAATTCTAATGTGTCATGTTTATTGTGAAAATAACATTCTCACGGACTGCTGGTGGTTTGTTAATTTGATGCAGATGTCTTGGATTGAATTTAGATATATAAATAGATAAATGATAGCTATATAAAGATATAGCTATTTAAAATATTTATTCCCAAAATGCCCACTTTTGAGAATCTGTGTAAAAAATATAAATTTATTTTATTCAATGTTATTTATGAGTATAAAAATTTAAAATATTCTAAATGTTTCATGTATATTGGTCTTAAAAACCTCAAACTTTGGAGTATTATGCTGTCATTGAAATATTTCCAAGTAGCTTTTAATGACACAAGAGAATGTATAAGTAAGAAGTTTAAGTGCAACGAGCTAGGATTAAATGTTATTTATATATGTTCACACACACACACACAAGTAGATTACAATGAGTATACAGAAGAACTTATAAAATACAAACATAATTAATTATACTTATTTGTATATCTATACAGTATCTATACCTTTGTACAATGTGTGACGATCAAATAGCATGTTCATCATCACAAACTGTAATCACTCCCTATGTCCATTAAGCAATTTTTCCCTAACCCCTCTCCCCCTCCCCCGATCCCACCTCCAGTCACCAGAATTCTGTTCCCTCCTTCTGAAAGTTCAACATACTATTGTGTTTGTTCTGTCTTTCCTTCCTTCCTTCTTTTTTTTTCCTTAACTCTCACAAGTGAGTACATGACATATTTCTCTTTCTGTGCCTGGCTTTTTTAATATATATTTTATTTACTTATTTATATTTTGACACATAATTGGTTATATGTATCTATGAGGTACAGTATTGAATATTGATACCTGTGTGCATTATGTGATTCTCAAATCAGGATAATTAGTATATTCAACATTACACAATATAATCCTTTTTTGTGGCCCTTGACTAATTTCCAATCTTTGGTAGCCACAGTTCTGTTCTCCTTTTGAAAATTCAGTGAATTATAGTGATTGGAAACAGTGTTCTTAATTCACTTTCTTCAATTAGGTTTATTCTGAGCAACTTGTTCTGAGGCCATTGATGTCCTGATGCTCAACCCCAAATAGTTGATTCCTAAAGTGATTCTATAAAAACTTGGTCATGTTCAGAAAGTATTCATCGGCATTTTGGAACTACATGTATAACTGTAATCACTATGACATCATTGTCAGGATCATCTTCACCATCACCTACATCATCATCATCACTGCCTTCAGCAGCAGGAGCATCACTGTCATCATCACCATTGTCAGCACGATCATCATGTCATCGTCATCATCATCACATTTTATGATTTCACTTTATTGTCATGAATTATGCTAAAGTGGCTTATATGAATTTTTCTCAATTAGTGGTCACTCTAACCTTATGAGATTTCTGTAGACCTACGCTATTCACAGATGATTAGCAAAGGCTTAAAGGAGTTATCCAAGACAGCACAGCAAGTAAATAAAAGAAAATCCAGAAGCCTGCCCCTGGACCCTGCTTTAATTAATTGTACTTTAGAGCAAGCTGAGCAGCAGCTGGTTGAGTGCATTTTCTATCTCACCCATCTCATGTATCCATTGTGACATTAAAGCAAAATAGTTCCTATAAAACAAATATATATTAACATATAATTATAAGAATTTCCTCATTAATTAGATTCTCCTAGGGTAAATAGCTAAAATTTAGGTTATAAAGGAATAAGTATATAAATATATGTGGAGAAAAGAGATAGAATTGTCCAAGTACTACTCTAAGACTATCATTTTTGGACATGTGCAAGTCTCAGGCTATAATTTAATCACAATACTCTTTTCTGCGATCTGAGGTATACAGTCTTCTCCTTTCTAAAATATTCCCAGAGTTTGAGACTTACCTGGGACTCTGGGATCTGAAAGAAGAAAGACAGCCTTTCTGGCTCATTCCTTCTTCAGAAGTTAGGAGGAATCTTCCCAGAGTTTGAGACTTACCTGGGACTCTGGGATCTGAAAGAAGAAAGACAGCCTTTCTGGCTCATTCCTTCTTCAGAAGTTAGGAGACCATGAACGGATTTCTACAGATCATATCAAATGTTGTAATATAGATTTCATGTAGATACATTCATATTAAACTGATTTTTTATATTGGCTATAATAAAGTGAATCTTTAGTACAATTATAATTAATCAAGGAACAAGTGTTATTAATTTCACTTTAGATTTCATTAGCAAATATAAATCTATTTAAATTCAATTTAATCTAATAAAATTATATATTATGGTGTGATTTTGGTACACGAAAAATGCAAAAACACTTTTGTCATAGGTTTTGGGTAATGTGTGTAAAGATGCCGATTATTCCTTTTTTTTGCTAGACATGCCACTCCTTTGGATATTGCCTGCAATATTCTCCCTTTTATACAAAAGTCTTTTTATTTTTGTTCCTTGTCACTTTGTATAAAATTTTCCTCATGAGAAATAGCCACTTGCCCTTTGGGCTAATATAACAAAGTTTTTAAATTTATCTTACCCATGACAAAGTATTTCTGTAACAATCATGAACGTTGTGATAACAGAGCTCATTCTCTTACGTGCAACTGAAGGCTAGAATGGTTTCCGTGGTGCTTTGAAGGCGTCTGGCAAGTTATCGCTCAGTTAAAATGGCTCCATATTTTTAATCAGATCTTCTGCTATGATAGAGATACAGTTTTAAATACAACAGACAATAAGAAGCCATATATTTATCTATTGAATTAAATATATCAGTTTTAGAATTATGTAATTGTGATGATTTGGATCCATTTTGTCATATTCTTCACAAATTTCCCTCAAGTTT
>NW_007736688.1:32869-42090 GCF_000696425.1 Galeopterus variegatus
AAACTAATTCCTAATTATATGGAGACCACCATTAAATCATGGCAGTATATTGTATAAAATACAATCACTGGCATTAGGCTCTGGTATTTTCCATTGGTTAACCATGTTTTGTTTTAAGCAAATCTGAACACAAAATGAATTTATTGTTTCTTCCTGGATTAAGGAAATTAACTTGGGAAGTAGGCGCTGATGAATTATTCTTTATAATGCTATTGTATTCCCTTAAGGATTCCAGGTGTCTTTGTGCTCAGTGTTTGTTATGCCAGAGATGCCACCAGTCAATTGTGCAGGAAAGAAGATGAACTTTTCGAATACTGCTATTATTTATTTCAAATAGATAGGCAAGCCTTACTCTCAGACATAGACCTGTATTTAACCTTACACTGTGTATTTTCTTGTAAAGAGATGAAACAATTTCGGAGAATAGCTAGGAGAGAGCTTGCAGCAATTCTGACATCTGAATCATTCAGTAGAAAAGTTGTTGAAGGCTGTTATATATCCTTCGAGTCAAGCACTTTTTGTAAAATTTTAAGAGAACAAAGAATCTTAATCACTCAGCATGTGGCAACTTTTCTCTGAATTTGTTTCCCTTATTGACTTTCTTCTGTCTTGGTTAATTCTCCTCCTAGTAGCAGAATTGTAGAATTGAGCTTCTGAGTTCTGCCACTAACATTCAATCTCTCAAAAAATAATTTGTGTTTCGTGTTTGAATACCAATACATTTACCTGTATTTCTTCTTTTAGGAGCATGTTATAGTACAACAGTTTACAAACTTAAGTGTGCATAAAATATTACCTGGAACCAAAGAATAAATGGCCACAATGCAGCATCCTGGACCTCACTTTTATAGATTCTGAATTAGGTGTTCAGGATGATGCCCAGGAACGCTGTTAATTCAGGTGATTTTCATGCACTGTTTATGAGGATCACACCTAATTACAGTCTTATAATTACCTTGACAAGACAATTGGATCCCTACTACCATTAAAATATATATTTTAGTCAAAAAAATGGTGGACTAGGAAGCTCCATGTTCTTTATCTTCCTCAGAAACTTCAAAAAAATGNGGAAATATGGAAAGCCACTCACATGCCCAGGAAATGTGTAAGTTCACAAAAGCCCTGAAAGAACTTTGAGCTTTCACCTCTGATCATCCTTAGGCTCAGTGCAAGCTTAGCTAAGTGGAGGAAAACTGCACCAGCACAGGGCTCATCTACAAATTCTTGAAGAAGTGGTTGTTCTCTCTTTCAAATATATATATATATTTCTTGTTTTGTTTGTTTGTTTCAGCTCTCAGCATTTATGAAAATCTCTGTCAAAACCTCAATGCAAGCTAAAGGAACAAACCTCAGTAATGAACCATGACAAGGAGAGTGCTTGCAAAAATTGTTTGGAAAAGGTTGAAAAAAAAAAAAAAACACACCACTACAGCTTTTAACAATTCAAAATAAAAGCAAAAATAGAAAACACTGGGGAAGGGGAAGATTTTTAGAGACAACACATTGTGATAGTCAAATATTCAATTCTCAATATCAACAACAAAAACACCAAACTCACAAAACAGTAAAAAAAAATGGTTATGGCTAATTCAAAGGTATTAAATAAATTAACAAAAAGTATAATTGAATAAGCCCAGATATTAAAGTATCCAAAAATTTTAAAATGACTATCTTAAGTATATTCAAATACTTAATAGAAATTTGACAAAAAACTAAGGAAATAAAAAATATATATTTATAAACAAAATGAGAGTGTCAACAAGAAAAAATATTATAAAAAGTAACCAAATGGAAATTCTGGAGCTAAAACTTAAAATAACTGAAATAAACAAAAATTACTAAAAGGATTTGACAATAAGTTTCAACAGGCAGAAAGGAAAAAGTAACCAAATGGAAATTCTGGAGCTAAAACTTAAAATAACTGAAATAAACAAAAATTGCTAAAAGGATTTGACAATAAGTTTCAACAGGCAGAAAGGAAAAATCAGCAAGTTTGAAAGTAGGACAATTGAAATTATCTTGTCTAAGTAGAAAAACAATGAAGAAAATTGAAGAGATTAAAGAACTTGTAGAATACCATCAAATAGACCAATATACATATTATGTAATTCCCAGAAGTAGCAGAGAGAGAGAAACAGACAAAAGAGTATTTTATAAAAGAATAGCCCAAAGCTACCCAAATTGATTCTCCTAATATGACACAGAATAAAACTCAAGTAGAAAAGAATGAAAGGAACACACACGAAACATATTATGAAGGTACTTCAAAAAGTTCTTGGAGATATAAAGGTAACCATTGAAGGTTAATACCTGAACAAATATAAAAGCAGCATTATTGTAATTAAGGTTTGTAATTCTATTTCAAGTTTTTCTATATGACATAAAAGGCAAATTCATAGAAATAATTATATATCCATGATATTGGGCACACATGTATAAAGATATAATTTGTAATGGCAATAACAAAAAAGGGAAATAGAGCTATATAGGTGTATATTTTTAAAGAGATTGAAATTAAGTTAATATCAATTCAAATTAGATACTTGTACCTTTGGGATGTTATATGTAATCCCCATGGTAATCACAAATATGTATCTATAGAATAAACACAAAGGGACATGGGAAGAAAGTCAAAATGAGTCACATTTTGAAGGACATTAGCAAAATTTTATACTGTGAAGATCCAGGATCTCATTGTTTCACAAAAATACCAAATAAACAACAACATATGGACCAAAGTAGCTTTGTCGAAACACTAGAAAACAGTTAAGAAGCTTCAATAACCAAGAAAATGCTTCACCAAGGAAAAGCATACTCAAAATATGACATTTTTCAGTATTTTTGATCACTCTTAACCTTACTTTCTTTTCACTACAATGTAATGTGTCAGGAAGAGGCCATCCAACTCATGGTTTTGCCCTCAGAATGGAAGGAGAATGGAACTTCCCTGAGTCTTCGGGTTTGTCAAGTGACTGCAGAACTGGTTTTCTGTCTCACCATCTCACCTAACACTGAGCACTGATGAAAATGGTGGCATTATTTGGATATCAGGTAGGAAGCCACTGAAAGCAGTGAAAGGCACTGAAGCCTGAGAGAGCTGCAGGGCAACTGGATAGCTGCTCGTGCCTGGGATCAATAAATTCCTCTCCCAGAGAAGAGGAATATAATAGGACAGCTAAGCCTCTAAGAAGCAAGATTAAGACAGTCAAGTTATGACTTTAAAAGCAGCAGTAGATAAAAGGAAACAGAAACAAAAACATTCACAAAATTCCAGGAAGACACATTCTCAAAAAAGTATTCAGAAGACCATAGCCTTTAAACTGGGCTGATTATAGGTTTTCTCCTGCATGAAGCCAGTCCTCAAAGTGTGAGAGAAGTGCTTTTTTGTTTATTTGCCTTTGTACAATTTTCAACAAAAGATGGCAAGACATATAAAGAAACAGAGAATCAAGGCCCATTCAAAAAAACAAAGTAAATCTTCAGAAACTGACCTTAAAGAAACATAGATCTCTAACTTTCTTGAAGAAAATTTTAAGAGAAGAAAGAGACCCACATTGAGGTACATTGCAATCAAACTGTCTAAAGTCAAACAATCCTAAAAGCAGCAATAGAAAAGAAACTTATCCAATAAGAGGGAGCCTCTATAATATTATCAGTGGATTTCTCAGCGGAAAACTTGTAGGGCAGAATGCAGTGAAACAATACATTTAAAGTGCTAGGAAAAGAACACCAGAAAACCAAGAATTCTATATCTAGCAAAAATGATCTTTAAAAATAGAAGTGAAAATAAGAGCTTCCCAGGTAAATAAAAGCTGATGGAATTTATTATCACTAAGCCTACCCTACAAGAAATGCTTATGGGAGTCATTCAAGTCAAAATGAAAGTACGGTAGAGAAATCCATATTAGTATATAAAGTTCTCTGATAAAAGTAAACGTATAAACCCAAATAACAATATTTATTATTGTAAATTTCTTTTAAAATGCTATTTTTATTCTTTTATTGAATATAAAAGACAAAAGCATGAAAAGAATTTTAAATCTGTTAATGAGTACACAATATACAAAGATATATTTTGTGACATTGTTGGGAAGATAGAATAGTAAAGAATTTTAAATCTGTTAATGAGTACACAATATACAAAGATATATTTTGTGACATTGTTGGGAAGATAGAATAGTTTAGTCAGGCCCCCTCAACTCAGGTCTGGTTGGGGGTGAAATTTTAAATCTGTTAATGAGTACACAATATACAAAGATATATTTTGTGACATTGTTGGGAAAATAGAATAGTTTAGTCAGGCCCCCTCAACTCAGGTCTGGTTGGGGGTGATGCAGCACATTTCTTGTAAACAAGTTATGTGTGGGTGGAGTTAGTGCACATGTGTGCCATGTATCTTTTTACTTTTGTTGTTATTGTGTGCTCTTGAGTTTGTGAAGGAGATCTGGCTGGCAGAGCTCATGTCTAAAACTAGAGCATGTTTACTTTGCTGGCAGCTGCTCAGCTTTTTTTTGGACTTTGCTGGTAGCAGTTGAGTTTTTGAGTTTCTCTTTGGACTGCTTAGCTCTTAAATATGTGTGTGCTGAATAAAGACTATTATTTCTTCAACCAAGACTCCAAGGACCTTTTTGCTGGTTACCTAGCTCATAGGCCTGTGTGTGAAGGGTTTGTGAACAGGCTCAAGGGGTCTGTGAGCTCTAGACTCAGCCCTAGCTCTACAATTGGGTACATCGGCAGGATTCCAACATTAGCGTAGCTTTACAGACATAACATAAAATGGGAAAGTTCACAGCTTTTCAATTTAAAATAGATTGCCATAGCTTTAGGGTTTTTAATGCAATCCCCATGATAACCATAAAGAAAATATCTACAGAATATACTATCCAAATAAACTGAACACAAAAGGGAGTAGTAATGGAAGAGAAGAGGGACAAAATTGTTTTAAGAAATACAGATAACAATAGTAAGTCCTTCCTTATTAGTAATTACTTTAAAATAGGTACTACTCTTGCTGAATTGTTGATTATAGAAAATTTATAGCTGTAAATGCCTACATTAAAAACAAAGAAAGGGCCGAGCCCGTAACGCACTTGGGAGGGTGCAGCGCTGGGAGTGCAGTGGCGTTCCCGCCGTGGGTTCGGATCTTATATAGGGATGACCAGTGTGCTCACTGCGCTCACTGGCTGAGCGCGGTGTGGCCGGTCTCAAAAAGGACAAAAAAAAAAAAAAGAAAAACAAACAAAGAAAGATTTCAAAACATGACCTAAAATTTTGCCTTGAGGAATCACAAAAGAATGATAAACTAAACCCAAAGCTAGAATGAGGAATGCAATTTTTGAAATTAAAGCAGATGTAAAAATACAATAGAAAAATACTACAAAAGTCAACAAAACCAAGAGTTGGTTATTCAAAAAGATCAACAAATTTAATGAACCTTTAGCTAGATTGGTTAGGAGAAAAAAAAAGAGAGAGAGAGAGAAGACTCAAGTATCTGCAATTGATTTTACAGAAAAAATAGGATTATAAATATAATATGAAAAATTTCATAGCAAAAAATTGATAACCTAGATTAAACGGATAGATTACTGTAAAAATGCAATGTAGCAAGACTGAATCATGTAGAAATATAAAGTCTGAAATATCTGTAAATACTAAGGATATTGAATCAGTAATCAAAATCCTCCCATGCGATGACAAGCCTGAGACCAGTATGGTTTATTGATAAATTCTTATAAACATTTAAAGAAGAATTAATACCAATCCTCCTATAACTTTTCCAAAAGTTTGAAGAGGAAGGAACACTTCAAAACTCATTCTGTAAAGCCAGCATTTCTTGGAGTGCAAGACTGTTTCAGCACATGAAAATCAATCAATATAATACATTACACTAACAGAATGAAAACAAATACAAAAATACATGATTATCTCAACTGATGCAGTAATAGCATTTGAAAAAAATTAAATAATTTCTTATGATAAAAAAAAATCAATAACCCAGGAATAGAATGAAACTACCTCAATGTAATAAAGGCCATATATGAGAAACCCACAGCTAATGTTACACTTAATGGTGAAAGACTGAAAGCTTTCCCTCTAAAATCCTAAAGATGGATTTGAACACAGTACTAAAAGCCCTAGCCAAAAATAGGAAGAAAATAAAATAAAAGTGATCCAAATTAGAAAGTGATTCAAATTAGAAATAAAACTATCTCTGTTCACATACGCCATGATCTCATATGTAGAAAACACTAAAGATGCCACATAAATGTTAAAACTAATAAACAAATTCAGATAAGTTTCAGGAAACAAACTCAATGCAAAAAAATCAGGGCCGGCCCGGTGGCGCACTGGAGAATGCGCCACTTGGGAATGCGGCGGCGCTCCCGCTGAGGGTTCGGATCCCATGTGGAGACCGGTTCCCGCTCACTGGCTGAGCGTGGTGTGGGCGCAGCACCGAGGGTTGCGATCCCGTTACCGGTCAGTAAAAAAGACAAAAAGGAAAATAAAAAAAAAAAATCAGTCTTTGTTTTTATATACTAACAACGAGCCATCAGAAAAGGAAAATAAGAAAACAATTTTATTTACTGTATAGCTGAAAAGAATAAAATACTTAGAAATAAAGTTAATCAGAAAATGAAAAAATGGTACACTAAAACCTGAACAAACATTTCTGAAAGAAATTTTAAAAGATGCAAATGAATGCAAATATGTTCCTTGTACATGAATCGGAGGACTTAATATTGTTAATATTTCAATGCTACACAAGTGATACATTTATTCAATACAATCCTTATGGTTATTTAAACAATGCTGTTGTAGAAATAGAAACATTTATCCTAAAATGATATATCCATAAATGCTGAATAACCAAAACAACACTTTCATCAAGGAACCCCAAATAACCAATACAATCATGAAAACAAAAAATAATAAATTTAGAGATCTCACACTTTCTGATTTCAAAACTTATTACAAAGCTACAATAACCAGAAATGTGGTTCTGGCGTGAAGACAAACATATAGACCAAAGCAAAAGAACAGAGGCCAGAAATAAACCCTTGCATACATGCTAGTATATATGCTAGAATGGTTTCCAGTAAGTGTGCCAAGGACATTTAATACAGAAAGAACAGCCTTTTCAGTAAATGGTGCTACAGAAACTGGCATCTACATACAAAATAATAAAATTGGACTCAGTTTATACCATATTCCAAAACAATTGAAAATGGATCGAATACCTAAACTTAAGACCTAAAGAGGCACAAAACATTGCTTGTGAAGCAAAGCCCAATTTCAGCATTTCTGTACACTAGATTTTCATAGAGGAATTTTAAATTAAACTTCAGATGTTACCACCATAAACAACTAATATAGTGGCATTGACTTAGGAGGCTCTGCTAGCATATATGAAGACTACTTTTTTGCCTATACAAATCTACTACATACTAAAATGTTTCATGAAATTATGTTTATGGGCATTATGACATCTTTCCCAATAATATTTATGATTCATTACATAATAGATAGAAGTGTAGTTACTGCTACAATCCAGAAGTACGCTTTCTTCATCACAAGTTTCTAGGTTAATATAATTTAATGTATTTGCTTATACTACTGAAAAATACAAAAGAAAGAAACTCTATATGTTAAAATACAGTAATAAAAATAAATACATAAACAAACTTAGGACCTAAAGCAATAAACCTCCTAAAAGAAAACATAGGGAAAAATCTTCAAGACATTGAATTTGGTAATGATTTATTGCATGTACCACCAAAAGCACAGAAAAAAAATGTGAAAATAGATAAATTTTGCTACATTACAATTTAAAACTTCTATGCATCAGAAAACACAATCAACAGGATGAAAATACAACCTATGAAACAGGAGAAAATATTTTCAAATATCTGTTGACAGATTAATATCCAGAATATATAAAGAATTCCTACACTTCATCAACAACAATAAACTGATAAAAGTGAGCAAAATACTTGAAGACATATGAATAACTAATAAGTACATGAAAAGATGTTCAAGCGCACTACTCACTGGGGAAGTGAAAATTAAAACTAAAATGAGATACCACCTTACATCCATTAGAATGTCAAGTATTAAAGCAAACAAGCAGACAGATATTAACAAGTGTCAGAGAGAATTGGAGAAACTAGAACACTTGTACACTGTTGGTAGAGATGCGAAATGAAGCAGCCTCTATGGAAAACAGTTTGGCAGTTTCTAAAAAACATAAAACTAGAATTCATATATAATTCAGCAATTCTACTTCTGGGTATGTACTGAAAAAATCTGAAAGTAGAATTTCAGAGATATTTTTACTCCCTTCTTTACAACAGCATTACAATAGCCAAAACATGGAAGCAAACTGTTCATCAATGGATATACTGATAAACAAAATGTGGTATATACACACAATGGAATATTATAAAGCCTTAGAAAGTCTGGAAATTCTAACACATGCCACAAACCATGAGGATTTTAAGCTGAGTGAAATAAGCTAGTCACAGAAAGACAAATACTGTACTATTGAACTTACAATGTCATACCTAAGATATTAACATTCACGAAGACAGAAAGTAAAATGATGGTTACTAGGGGATGGGTATGGCAGGCAGAATGGAAAGTTCTTGTTTAATGGGTATAAGTTTTCTATTTTGGATAAAGAAAAAGTTCTGGAACTGGATAGTTATAATAGTTTCACTGCCGGAGACCAGCTCCAGTCGAGTTGGGGGTCCTTGAAAGAGGGATGAGGAAGCGGTAAAAATAAAAAACACAGGCAGAGACCTCGGTTCCTCTGAAGCACGTTCTCAGCCTGCGGGCTGTCAGCGCTGTCACAGCCAGAGCATCTAAAGCAATTGAAGCAGCCTTCAGACTGGAAACAGCATTTTTATTTGTTACACAACAAGGGGGGGGCGGTTAATGTGGGTATTTTAACTACATAAACTTTTAAAAATATTAAGTCGATAGTTAAATGGAAACTTTTCTTAAAATTACGTCAGTTCTCATAAAATTAATAATCTACAAAGTTAAATAAAACTCGGTGGTCAGCCAATTCTTTCTGATGATTATATCTGTTGTGTTTGATTAGTCTGTGACTTGCTGTTCTTGATATTTTTCACCATGTGTTTTTTTTTCTTGTCCTCGTATTAACCTTAAACTTATTACTACCAGCAAGCATAAATTATATGTCTGACTCAAAACTGAGA
>NW_007736688.1:42396-45128 GCF_000696425.1 Galeopterus variegatus
ACAACTATTTGTGTGTCATTTTTTGCATCTTTTGGAAACTCAGGAAACTGCCACGCTGACCAAAACATCAAAAGAGAAAGTGAAAGCAGCACCACTATGCCAAGGCAGAGATCTTTACAATGAAAGCAAGTGCTGGTAGCTGTGGCCCTGCCAGCAGCTCTCCCTCTGGGGCCTTGCCAACTCTGAAAGTGCAGCCCAAGCTATTCTTTTCAAGACCCCGCCATGGCAAGGACCGTGCCATTTCACAACATTTTGAATACACTATAATGCCACTGAATTTTAAACTTAAAATTGTGAAATGGCAAAATTTATGTCATGTATACTTTGTCAAAATAATATATATACATCTTCATATATATATGTGGCACTAGGGCTAATGTCAGAATCTGCCAACGTCACCAATTGTAGTGCTCTTAATTCTGTTCGTGACACCAATTGTAAAGCTACTCGATCACACTAGTTGTCAGGCTCTTTTACCTGCGGGTAATCCTGCCAACTAGGCCAATTGTCGAGCTAGGGTTGGGTCTGGAGCTCACAGACCCATCAAGCCTCTTCAGAGACTGGGTCACAAACCCTAAACACGCCAGGTTGGGTCCCCAGACCCCTCACACACCAGCCTGTCCACGCGCAGGTCTATGAGCTGGTAACCAGCAAACAGGTCTTTGGAAGCCGTAGGTTGGAAAGCATGGCTCTGCCGGGTGAATGCCCGAGTCAGATGCCAGCCAATGTCGTGGTGCTGCCCAGGCGCACTAACTCCACCCACACACAACCTGCCCACAAAAAATGCTGCACCACCCCCAACCTGCCCTGAGAAGAGGGGAACCTGATTATTCTATTTTCCCAACAATCCACCCCTTCAGGGTCCCTTCCATACAATCTATGCATTCAGAATCTTCCAGGATGTTCCCTTAGCAAGGATAGATGACCCTTACATTCACATATTACACATTCCATCCCAGTCCAGAAGTCTTTAGCTTCTTGCAGCACCAACTCAAAAGTCCAACGTCCAAAGTCTCATCTGAGACCAAAAGCAAAAGTCCTTCCAGCTGTGAACCTGTAAAGAGTCAAAAACAAGTTTATCTACTTCCAAGGTACAATGGGACAAACATTAGGTACACATTCCCATTCCAGAAGGGAGGAATAGAAAGGAAAAACAGTTCCCAAACAAATCCAAAACCCAAACAAAGCAAACGTTAAGCACAGAGGGGCACCTGGACCCATAAAGCATTGGGCAACCCCGCTCCTACAGCTCCACCAATTACAGACCATTGAGCAGCCTGGTGCCTGTGGCTTTTCTGGGCCATCACTGCATGCTGCCAGCAGCCCCGCAGCTCTGGGCTCCTGGTGGCAGTTCTGCCATCCTAGCTCCACTAAACATTTCCTGGGGGGGATCTGTCTGGGGGCTCCAATCCCACTTTTCTGCTCCACGTTGCTCCATAGATGACCTCCGCAGAGGCTCCACCCCTGCAGCAGGTCTCCACCTGAGTCTCCCAGCTTTTTCATACATCTTCCAAAATCTAGGTGGAGGCTGCCATGCCTGTACTGCTCTCACATACTGCTGGCCTGAAAACTTAACACAATGTGAATGCCAAGGTTTTCGGCTTTTGCTTTCCAGAGGTGCTGAGGCAGGATTTCTCCAGCCAGAACCGCTGGGATGCAGGGAGCCGTTTGCTGAGGGCAGCTGCACCCCATATCTGTCCTCCAGGACAACTCAATTCTCCTAGGATGAGAGGGACACTCTCCCAAACTTCTCAAATGCCCTCAGGGCCTGTGATGGGTGGGACACCCATTCAGACTTCTCAAATGCCTTTACAGCATTTTCCCCATTGTCCTTGTTTTTAGCATCTGGCTGCCTCACCGCTAAGATGATGTCTTTAGTAACTGGTCTATCTTCCTCACCCTTGCAATTTTCTCTGGCTCTCTGCTTCTCTAGTTCCTGGCCAGGTTGCAAATTTTCCAAATCTTATGCTCTGCTTTGCTTTTAAATTTTGGCTTTACATCATGCCTTTGCCACCATAACTCAGAGTAGGCTGTAAGAAGTAACTATGCAGCATCCTTAATGCTTTGCTGCTTAGAAATTTCTTTGGCCAGATGCTCTGGTTCACAGCTCTTAAGTCCCACCTTCCACAAAGTCCAAGGGCATGAACACATGCAGCCAAGTTCCTTGCTATGGTGTAGCAAGGGTGATCTTTTGTCCAATTCCCAATAAGCTCCTCATTTCTATCTGAGACCTCATCATCAGCATGGCCTTTACTGTCCACAATTCTATCAGCAATCTGGTCACAACCATTTAACCAATCTCTAAAATGTTCCAAATATTCTCTCATCTTTTTGTCTTCTTCTAAGTCCTCCAAACTCCTCCAACCTTTGCCTAATACCCAGTTCCAATGCTGCATCCAAATTTTCAGGTATCTGTTTAGCAACATCCCACTCCTTGGTACCAATTTTCTGTTTTAGTCCATTTTGTGCTGCTATAATAGAAATACCTGAGACTGGGTGACTTATAAGGAAGAGGTTTATTTGGCTTACAATTCTAGGACAGCTGCATCTGGCATGGGCCTCAGGCTGCTTCTACTCATGGTGGAAAGTGGCAGGGAGCCGGTGGGTACAAGCAGATCACATGGCAAGAGGAAGCAAGAGAGAGAGAGAGAGAGAGAGAGGAGGTGGCAGGGTCTTTTTTTTTTTAATTTTTATTTTGTCAATATACAATGTATATGATTATTATGGCCCTT
>NW_007736688.1:46141-46975 GCF_000696425.1 Galeopterus variegatus
CAGGGTCTTTTTAAACAACCAGTTCTGCGGGAACTTATAGAGCAAGCCAAGATCCCGGTGCTGCCCATGCACACTAACTCCACCCACCCCCAACCTGCTTTGAGGCAACCGGAGCCTGATTAAATTATTCTATTTTCCCAACAATATATGAAGGGAAGAAGGAGGAGGAGGAGGAGAGAAGAGAAAGAAAGCAAGTCTCGGGCTGCACCACAGACCCCTCTGCCCCATCCTGTGCGGGTCCTGAGTCAGGAAAGCAAAAGAAATACTGAGCAGCCGCTGGCAAAGCGGACGTGCTTTCTTCTTCAGACAGGAGCTCTGCCGCCCAGCAGTTCAGAGCCGCCGCCCTCCACACCAAGTACACAAAGGCGCCAACGAGCCAAGGGGTCCACGGGCACGCAGGCGCACTAACTACTCCCGCAAACTTGTTTCCAAAGGATGTGCTGAGTCACACCCAGCGGGCATGAGGTGAGGGGGCCTGACCAGAACAACTCCATTTTCCTCACAGGATGGAAGGAAAGGAGAGCGAGAGGGAAGGAAGAAGGCAAGGAGGGAGAGAGAGAAAGAAAAAGAGAAAAGAAAAGACCTGCCTTGAGTCCTAGTTAGACTGTATGTTAAATAATTTCTTTAAAAAGTTACTTGAACTTTCAAAGACTCATTTTCTGCTTTTGTAAAATCTCATGTTTGCAAGTATGTTGTAAATCTTATATTAAGTAAATAAGTAATTTACCTGACAGCATTCTAACAACACAAGCAAAATCAATTGTTTCAAGGAAATTTTCTTACAAATATTAAATTGTATAGCAAGATGAAAAATATATTTTATTATATTTTTGA
>NW_007736688.1:47898-61035 GCF_000696425.1 Galeopterus variegatus
TTGAGTTCACAATAAGACTCTTTTAT
This sequence comes from Galeopterus variegatus, assembly GCF_000696425.1. Taxonomy (NCBI): domain Eukaryota; kingdom Metazoa; phylum Chordata; class Mammalia; order Dermoptera; family Cynocephalidae; genus Galeopterus; species Galeopterus variegatus. Next base: position 47,925 of record NW_007736688.1, read on the forward strand.
CTCTACTTTCCCATGTGTATTCCCACAGTAAAAAAAGGAAATGATGATGGACAAATGATGCATGTTAATAAAGCCTTCACCCTCACTCCAAATGTCTTGTTTAGGTCGCATTAGCCATCACTGGCAAATGTAGTTTGTCTGTTCTTTAATTGTGTGTGGATGATGGGGGAAGGGAGGAATTGTTAGTATAAAGTAAGGGGTGGAGAATGCATATTGGGTAGAGCACTAGGAAAATGGGCCCATAACATCAATGATGGGAAATCACTATGAATCCATACTGAGAATAGTTCTTTTCAGTTTAACACATGCATATGCAATTTAGTAAGCACCTTTTACACAAAAAGAAAAAAAGTCATAGGCCCTTTCTTACCCCATTTTTATCATTCCTCAGAGGTCACCTTATCATTTCTGTTCGGTAGTCTCAAAGTTACAGGTACAATTCTACATGATGTGTACAGACATGTATTTTTTGATTCATCAGACTTTGACAGTATTCATTGATATACAATAACATAGTGGATATCTAGTTTATTCCCAGTACTCTCCCATCCCACTTCTCCAAATTTTGAGTTGAATGTCTTTTAAATACTGTATAATAAATATAATTAATTTAAATAATATACTGAAACTACTTTTTTTTTTTAGATATTTTAGACCATTCTTTGATATTTTTATTTTAACAACTACTTACCAATGTAAATATACTAGGAATCCAAACCTTTTCCTGCACTTCCCTTCCCTGCTCCAGCTTCCCATGTTTTGTCACCCATTTCTTTAGAGTAGAATTTTGTCTGTCCTGTAAACATAATTAAGTCTTCTCTTTTTCCTCTATAGGTTGCTATAGTTTGCTTTATACAAGACTGTCCATTTCTTATATAGGTTTTCCTAGAGTTTTTTTTATGTTTTTATCATATTTTTGATATGTCATTGTTGTATCATTACAGATAACCCAACTCCTTATTATAGAATTGAATTCCACTTATTTCATTCTTTCTAGAGATTTTCTTAGAAGACCTAATGGACTCCTGATCCAGTCTGAATTAGTTGTTTTCTAAGCCTGCTGATTAGCTGTCACCTCGTTCTGTTTCCAGATAGATTCTCTGATGAACTCTGCTCTTTTTATTTTCCACGTCTACATTTTTCTTGGTTTTGACACTTTTTGGTTGCTTTCTTTTGTTTTTGACCACTAGCAATTTCTTTAGTAAGTGTGTATGTAAAATATATATTTTTGAATCCCTTTAAGTCTGAAAATGACTATAGTTTTCCCCTACCAACATTAATATTTTGTCATGGTATTGAATTGTGCATTTAAAATATTTTTGCTAAGAACTTGGAAGGCTACTTTATTTCTGGCATCCAAGATGGTTAAAGAGGAACCTAACATCAGTTCTTTTTTGTTATTATTTATTTGAGATGTGTTGTGCTTTCCTGAACATTTGTAGGATCTTCTGCTTGATCTTGATCTAGAAAGGAGTCTTTATTTATCTCTTTCTGTACTTGGTGGGAACTTTCTGCTTGAAACCTTATAGTTTTCTTTAGTTCTAGGAAATATTCTTGTATTACATGTTTGATATTTTCATACTTCCATTTTTTCTCTCTTCTTTCTATAGAATTTCTTTTAGAAGAATGTTTCCTGAACTAATTATCTATATTTTAACACAATAGCTATACTTTCTACTCTTTTGCTAATTTTCTAGGTTTCCTCATATTTATCTGCAAGTAATTAATTTTTCACATGTATTTATACTCTTCTAGATTTTCTCATTTAAATTTTCTGACTTTCTCTAAAATAAAGTATGTAAGGAATAATCTATACTCTTGCCTTTTACAGCATCCAGAGGCCACCTAGACGCCCTGGCTCTTGGTCTCTTCCTCTATTCCCAAAGCCATCCTCATCCTCAAATCTGTCTCTCTCTCTCTCTCTCTCTCTCTCATCTCTGCTTCCATTATCACATTGCCTTCTCTGCCTCTGACTCAATTGCCTCTTTCTTATATGGGTCCTTATGATAACATTGGGTCCACCTCGACAATTCAGGATAATTTCCCCATCTCAAGATCCTTAACTTTATCACATCTGCAAAGTCCTTTTTTTTTCTGTGTAAAGTAACATATTCATAGTTTCCAAGGATTAGAATGTATCTTCATTGGGGGGAGGAAGAATCAGTATTCAGTCTACCACTCTATCTGTAATGTCACAGGTGATTCTCTTTTCATTCATTTCTTTATTTTATCATAATGAGGTCTTGAGACACAGGTAAAGAAAACATCTGGAAGATGCCAACTTTAAGAGAAAAAATTTAAACCACCTCCTTCAGACAAATGCTTATTACTCATGCACCCTTAGCCCATAGCAGATTGCCTGACAAGATGCAGGCACACAGAAATTATTAATAAAAAGAATGATATTGTCTTATTAATTTCATGTGGCACAATGTATTTGGTATAAGAACAAAGAAACATTCATTTGTCTCTGAAGGGAAGTTAATATTACATCAATAAAGGTAAAGCCAAACTGAATTTCAAGCAATGAAGAAACTCATAAGACAGAGAGACAAGAGGTAGATGGGAGCAATTTGGTGTGAGTTATTGCCAAGGGATATGGGTTTACAAAACTATGTTGCCATGTTGCTTATTTTCTTTTGAAGGAATACAGAAAACACACACACACATATACAGAACTTATATAAATTATTATTATTTTAATTCAGTAAAATCATAAAGATTAAGTTATAATAGTTTATGGAAAAAAACTAAAAGTTTGTATAAAATCTTAGAAAACCATTTTGAGTAAGCAGTAGAGTTATTGAACAGACAACTGATGATCAGCCTAGTGTCTGAGATATAACTGGTGAATGGAGGTACAAATTTGGGGTTATTGCCATATAGAAGATATTTAAGGCTATTGGACTTCGGTGATAGAGAAAAAACATGACAGATTAAATTGAACCTTGAAGGAAGGGTGTGCAATATAGTACACTAAGAAAGACAGCCAAGAGGTGTGGAAGAAAACCAGGAGATGTAACATCCTAAGATCCAAATGAAGTTTATGTCTTAAGAAGAAAATAATCACCTATTTCAAATCTGTGACAAGGACTGAAAAATAAACATTGAATCTAGAAATGTGGAGACTGATAATGTACAATATCATTCAAAAACATGAGAAAGCAATACTGCTGTGTTTTGGTTTTTGCCCCCCCCCAGTCCAGATATAGTTTTTGCTGCTCTCTGTTCTGCTCCGTGCCCTTGAAGACTGTACTCTATAGATTTATCAACCCAGCTGCCTTAACCTCCAACTTGGAATTTTTGAATATTTTACATAAAATTTTCAATTTCTGACTTTTTGCCAGAAAAACAAAACAAAACAAAACAAACAAAAACCTGAGGATATGGCAATGAAGGCTCATGTTATAGGGTGGTAATGATGGAAAGGAACAGAAAAGCAGCTGTATCTTTAAAAAAGGCAAGCATGGTTCAGGTACCCACAGTTCTCAATGGTCATTCCAATACGTACCTCAACACACATACAGGGACTGCTTGACCCATTTACTTATATTTTTAAATTTAACTTTTTAGTTGATACATAATGTACATATTTACGGGTTACAGAGAAATATTTAGATACACATATACACTGTGTGATGATCAAAGCAGGCTTGTTAGCATCTCCATCACCGCAAGTGTTTATCATTTCTTTGTGATGAGAACATTAGAACTTCTCTCTTGTAGCCATTTGAAAACATACAATAAATTATTGTTAATTATAGACACTTAGCATTACTATCTGTGCCTGATTTATTTCACTAACATAATGTCTTCCAGGCTCATCCATATTGCCACAAATAACAGGATTTAATTCTTTCTTATGGCTGAGTAGTATTGCATTTTATATATATATATTTCATTTTCTTTGTCCAATCTCTTGTCAACGGACAGCTAAATTGATTCCATATATTGGCTATTGTAAATAATGCTGCAATAAACACGGGGGTGCAGGTATCTCCTTCTCATACTGGTTTCCGTTACTTTGGATAAATACCCGGTAGTGGGATTGCTGGGTCACGTGATAGTTCGATTTTTAGTTTTTTGAGGAACCTCCATACAGTTTTCTATAATAGCTATACTAATCTACATTCCCAACAGCATATAACGATGTCTTTTTCTCCACATCCTCACCAGCATTTGTTGGATTTAGTCTTTTTGATAATAGCCATTCTAAGTATAACGACAAGATATCTCATTGTGGCTTTCATTTGCATTTCCCTAATAATTAGCGATGTTGAGCATTTTTTAATATACCTTCTGTCCATTTGTATGTCTCCTTTTGAGAAATGTCTATTCAGGAGATTTGCCTGTTTTTAAATCAGATTATTTGATTTATTACTGTTGGATGGTATTAGTTCCTTGTATATTCTTAATATTAATCCCTTGTTGGGTGAATAGTTTGCAGATATTCTCTCCTGTTCTCCAGGTTGCCTCTTCACTCTGTTGATTGTCTCTTTTGCTGTGCAGAAGCTTTTTGGTTTGATTTAGTCCCATTGGCTTCTGGGCTCCTTTAGGCATATTCTATTTTAACTGTTGCTGTGTGGCCACCAATAGATATGTGTTTTATAACAGTTACTGAAGAAAACCTACCCTTTCACTATTTTCTCATAATCTCCTTCAAATCATAGCAACCTATCTCAGTACATACAGAAAATATTTGTTATCCCCACAACTACTTGTTCACACCAGACTCATTTTCGGGCTTCTCAACCCCTTTTTTGACACCCTCGTCCATCAGCTCCTGTACAATTCCAAGTGCTGAAATGAGACATTGCTGGCAAAATAGAAGGGAAACAGCTGAACTAGCAGGAGAGCATTTCCATTTTACACTGAACTTTTTATCACTAGGCCAATTTTCATCTGCAAACTCTCTGAAGCTTACGCTTTTCAGCTGCTGCTCCACATATGAACTACAGCAAAATGAGGTTTCCAAACAGGATCACATTTCTGCTTGCCCCGTGCTACAGTGGAATCAATCAAAGCGAATAATGCTAGGAAAGTTGAGAGATAGCAAAGGAATATCAGAAAATATGGTCTTATTCCAACAAACCACATAACCTAAGAGAACGATTTGTGGATCTGACAGTAGATATTGCAATTGAATATTATTTTGCAGCAGTGGAATTGTTGCTACTGCTGTCAGCACACAGCAGGTGGTTGGAAGTTGGCAACTTTTATGAAAGCCATTTATATTACAGTACACTTCATGTAAACGTGGCGATATAAAGCTAAACTGTTCCAGGAATGAGATGCATATACTAGAAATGGGTTTTTTTCAATAAGAATTTAGGCAATTGGCTTGAATTAAAATAAAAAGTAACTTTAAGACATCATTGACATTTTCTATACATTTTTTGGTTTTGAGTGCTTCTAGGAAATTATTCACCACAGTTGCCCTATAGGGATTCCTGTTAACTTCAGTTAATCTGCTATTTTGGAGTCTGATTAAGTCACAGATCAACTAAAATTCTTGACTGATAACTTTAATGATGATAAAGTTTGTGAAGATATACTTTTAAAGAGGAATGATCTGCTTTATAATACATTTTCTTAACTGAAACTATGGGCTGGAATTTGTCTTCACATAAGGGAATTGTCCATAGTCATAAGAGTAAATTGTCCATTTCTTCATCACCATCAATTGTGCTGCAACAATAGAAAAAGAGAAAAGATTCAAGTTTACATATTTTGAAAAATAAATTCTCAAAATTTCTAAAAAAACATTGTTTGCATGGAGTAGTACATTCCATTAGTCCCAAAACATCTCTAGAAGGGACCGTTCCAACATCCTGCTGTAGTTCTGGTTTAAATGAAATCACAGCAGAAGAGCACGTAGGAAGAGAAGGTTTATCTGGAGTGAAGCAAATCAAACAAAGACGTGGCTATAAAATGTGAAGGAGGGAAATACGACAGGCTTTGTCCACTCACATTATGGCCTAATGCAAACTCTGTATTTGTCAATTTTATACTAAGTATAGACAATATAACTTCTCCACTTCATAGTTTCCTGAAGGTTAGACGTTCATTCAGACTATGGGGCATAGCAAGGATGGAAGGTCTCAAATCAACCACTGTATCTTCCACCTTACAGCACTCTTATTTTAGCTCCCACATGAGTGAGAACATGAAATATTTATCTTTCCATGCTTGACTTATTTCACTTAACATGTCTTTCAGGCTCATCCACATTGCTGCAAATGACAGAATTTCATTATTTGTCATGGCTGAGTAGTATTTCATTGTGTGCATATACCACATATTGTTTATTCATTCATCTTTGGACACCTAGGCTGATTCTATATCTTGGCTATTGTGAATAGTGCTGCAGTGAACATGTCGGTGCAGATATCTCTTCAGTATGTTAGTTTCCTTTCCTTTGGATAAGTACCCAGCAGTGGGATTTCTGCACCATGAAGTAGTTCTATTTTTGAGGAAGCTCCATGCAATTTTCCATAATGGCTGTACTAATTTATATTCCCACCAACAATGTGTAAGTGTTCTTTTTTATTTACACCTTCTCTAGCATTTGCTGGATTTAGTCTTTTTGATAATAACCATTCTAACTATAGTGAGAGGATATCTCATTGTGGTTTTGATTTACATTTCCATGATGTTTAGTGATGTTGAGCATTTTTCATATACCCGTTGGTCATTTGTTTATCCTCTTTTGAGAAATGTCTCTTCAGGTCATTTGCCCATTTTTAAATGAATTATTTGTTTCTTTTGCAGTTGAGTTGTTTAAGTTCCACATTGATGTTTTTGCCAGGGGATAAGGGCTAGAAAGTCTTATTCCAACATCTTGCTGATATTATTTCCATCTCAAACATTTTTAAGTGACCTTTCAGTAGTGTTATGTACATTCACACTGTTGTGCAGCCAATCTCCAGATTTCTTTTTATCTTGCAATACTGAAAGTCTATACTTATGAAACACCTCCTCACCCCACTCCAAGCCCCTGGAAGTTACCATTTTACTTCCTATCTCTGTGCATTTGATTACACTAGGCGCTTCACAAAAGTGGAATCATGTACTGTTTTCTTTTTGTGACTGGCATATTTCATTTAGCATAATGTCCTCGAGCTTTATCCATGTTACAGTATGTGTCAGATTTTTCTTTTTTTAGGCTAAAAAAATCCCAATGAATGTATGTTCCACATTTTGTTTATCCATTCATTCATTAATGGACACTTGGTTTGTTTCTACCTTTTGACTATTATGAATAATACTGCTATGAATATGGGTTTACTTATATCTGCTTCAGTGAACATGAGTCTACACATATGTCTTCAAAGCCCTGTTTTTGATTCTTTTGTGTATATATTCAGAAGTGAAATTTCTGGGTCACATAGCAACTTTATTTTTAATCTCTGTACCGTTATGCATAAAGGCCATACCGTTTAATATTCACACCAACAGTGAACAAAGGCTTCCAATGTTTTAATTTTTTCACATCCTCATCAGCAACTTTTTTTTCTCTTATAAGAGTCATACTAATGGGTGTGAGGTGGTATCTCATTGTGGTTTTATTTGCATTTACCTAATGATTATTGATGGGGAACATTATTTAATGTGCTTATTGTCCAATTATGTATTTTTTTCAGGAAAATGTCTATTTAAGCCCTTTGCCCATTTTTAATTAATTAATTAATTTATTTATTTATATTTTCATATTGTTGTATTATAGGAGATCTTTAACTGTTCTATATAGCAACCCATATATATATGTGATTTGCAAATATTTTCTACCTTTTCTAGGTTGCCTTTTCATTTTGTTGATTGTATACTTCGATCCACAGATTTTGTTTGTTTTCTAATGTGATGTAGTCCAATTTATCTATTTTTACTTTTATTGTCTATGCTTTTGGTGTCATATTCAAGAACTAATTGCCAAATCCAATATCACGAGCCTTTCCCCCTATATTTTTTTCCTAAGGGTTGTCCTCATGTAGTTTTAGCTCTTACATTCAGGTCTTTGATCCATTTCAGTTAATATCACATTTGGTGTAAGGTAATGGTTCAACTTCATTTTTTGCACGTACATAGCAGTATCATTTGTTGAAAGGACTGTCCTTTCCTCATTCAATGGTCTTGATACCCTTGTTGGGAATAATTTGACCTTATAAGAGAGGGTTATACAATTGCTTTTTAAATTTTTTAAGAAAGAGGAAAGATATGCATTTATACTGTACTTTGTAATTGCATAATTATTTCACAGTTGCTGTGGATATTCTATATCCCAGCCTGTAGAATATGCTTTAGTGTTTTTTATTAGGCAGTTCTGCTAACAATGAGTTTTCTCAGTTTTGTTTATCCTGAAAAGGCTTTGTTTCAAAGACTATCTCACCCACTAATCTAGAAAGGTTAGTAACCTCTGAATGTCTTGCTTCCTTCTCCCTATGTGGAACCTCTGACCTATGAATGAACCGGGAGGAGGAGCTAGGGTCAGTATCCTGATATTAGCAGTCTACTTCACCTGGAATAGGGGCTTCCTTCTATGGGTACAGATTAGATCGAGGGAGAGAGACAGTGAAATATTGGCCACACTCATGAGAAAGTTTGTCTGTTCAACTTGATTTGTAGGGGATAGAAATGCTGGCATCTTGTGTCTCCCAACACCCAGTGAGATTCAGTAAGCCTTGCTTGGAAGCTAAAGGGAGAGGAAGACCTGTCTTTTTGGCTGTACCTGTCTGGAATGGAGCTTTTGTCAACCTGAGCTGGGTGTGTAAGTGGGGGAGACAAAGCATGCTGTGGTCCAAATATCACAAATTCTTGCTGTTCTTACCAAGATTTAATAGATTTCTTAAAATTTTTTTTATTGATTTGTTGTATGCACTTAGGACAATTTCAAGAGGCTTTAAATACTTGCTTTATTAAAGTTTTGAGCAGCGTGGCTTGTTTTGCTGTGGGGTGAGTCTGCGGAGCTCCTCACACTGTCATACTGAAAGTTGAACTCAGCTTTGTGATTTTACATTATAAAAAATAAAATAAATCTTCATTGCTGTGTTCTCAATTGGAATAATGGTGCTGTGTTCCCAACAGGAAGAATAAAAAGAAGTTCTTTAGGATAAAATTCACTCAGTATGTGAGCAAAAATATATTACACGTACAGTCAACAGTACATCTATAGACATGGATATGTAATCACCATAACAAGTTCTAGTATTCGTGAATACATCTATGTGGCTGAAGAAAGAATGGGTTTGTAAAATAATTTAAGATAGAGTCAGAGGCCAGACCATGTTTAGAAGTTTGGGCTCCATCCTAATGGGTATTTATAAGAATAAGTTTATATTTCAGAAAACAGGTAAACCTGCATCATTATATAGTGTGTTATATATATAGCAGGCTAACAATGTACATCTCTCATTTGGATATTCAAGGCATAAAACATTCAATAATCCTCAAGGGTACAGAAATGAGTCTATTCCCCAAGACTCTTGTCCTTAATTCTCAAAGGCAATAGAACAAATAGCATGCTAATTACATCAGAGTTTGTTCAATTGAATTCTCTTGATATATGGTCTTTAAATATGTTCTAGTTATGAGAGAACACTGTGAAGGACAGCCAAATTTTGATACTTTTCAAAGCTGTCTTTCTTGATACATAATCTTGCTCTCTCTCTCTCTTTTACACATACATGCACATGCACGTACACACACAGGGACACACACACACTGGAGTAAATCATTCAAAGTATGACTGTGTTTGTGCGTTAAACTATTAAAATGTGTAAGTAAACAGCATGTGTTATTAGTGTAGTAGGAGAAAGACAGATGTAGGCTGGTATAGTCTGAGGTGTTTTTACAAAGGAGGTAAGAAGTAAAACAGAACTTAAAACATAAGAACAATAAGTAAATAAAAGGGAAAGGGAATGATTTTTAGGCAAAGGTGATATTATGAAGAAAGACAGATATTCCTTGACATACAATGGGATTATGTCCTGATAAATCCATCATGTCAAAAATATTATAAATTGAAACCTCCTTTAATACCCCTATAAATCCAACATAATGTCAAAAAATTAAAAGTCAAACCATCATAAATTGGGGACCATTTTACTTTGGAAGTGGGATTGTGTATGGACAGAGAGGAGATACATATAAAAAATACACTGAATGGGTACAACAGCACACTTTATCAAGCAGAAGAAATAATTGGTGAACTCAAAGACAGGTCATTTAAAATTATCTAGTCAGAGTACAAAAATAAATGGATGAATGAATGAATAAATAAATAAATAGATAGATAGATAGATAGCAAAAAAGGAAAAAATTCCTGTGGGACTTAAGGGAAACCATCAGGCAGATTAGTATATGCATTATCAGAGTCCCAGAAAGAGAAATGAGAGAAAAAGAAATAAAACATATATTTTAAAAAACAATCATGGTTAAAAACTTCCCAAATCTAGGGAAGAAAATGGACATCCAGATTCAAGAAGCCCAATCTATGCAAATAGGATGAATCCAACAAAATACTCATGAAGACACATTATAACTAAATTGTCCAAAGTCAAAGAAAAGGAAAGAATTTTATAAGCAGGTAGTGAAAAGTGACGTTTCACATTCAAGGGAACTTATCTGAGTATCAGTGGATTTCTCAGCAGAAATCTTGCAGATCATAAAGTAGTTGGATGATATATTCAAAATGCAGAAAAAAAATTCAAGAAATGTTACAGATAGTCCTTTCTTTTGAAGTAAAAAGACACTAAACAGCAATACAAAAGCATATGAAAGCATAAACTTATCTGTTGACAATATGAAAACAAATACAGAATACTCTAATAATGCAGAAATTAAAAGACAAAAGTATAAAAATTAACTATATAAAATATGTTAATAGACAAGCAGTACACAAAAAGATGTAATTTGTGATATCAATAACAAAGTGTGTGGGGTGGGGGAGAAGTAAACACATACTTTTTGTATGCAATTGAAATTAAATTAAAATCCTAGAATAGAATGTTTTAAGTACAAGATGTTTTACACAGGTGATAACCACAAAGAAAATACCTATAAAAAACTCAAAAAAGAAAATGAGAAAAGAATCAAAGAGTGTCACTACAAAAAAAAAAAAAAAAAAAAAAAAAAGAGCGTCACTACAAAAAAATATCAATGCACCACAAAGGAAGACAGGAAAAGACAGACATGAGCTACAAGACAGACAGAAAACAAATAACAAATGTCACTGGTTAGTGCCTCTTTATCAATAATTTTGAAGACTCAGACCTAAATAGCAGGAACCACCCTACCTAATGCTTGAGACAGATTTCAGTAAAAAGTAGATTTCTGGATTGTCATGCCTGACTTTTCCTACTTGTACTATGGAAAGGGACTGAATCTTATCCATTTTTATATTTCCAAGCATGGGATGTTAAGTAGTCAAAAATATTTCTTAGATGAAAAAGACAGGAAACTCCAATCTATTAAAATCACCACTCTTAGATGTACGTCAATTTTCTTGGATGAAAAAGACAGGAAAACTCCAATCTATTAAAATCCACACTCTTAGATGTACGCCAATTTTGACCATGATTATGGAAAAAAGAAAGCTAACGTAGCAAATTCATTTTCTGTTCTGAATGCTCTGCTGGATGCTTTGCAAATGTTGTATCAGTTAGTTCTTACAACAAGCACACAAGATAGACATCAAAGACGTTTTCTTAAGAGCACTAAGAAGATTTATGATAAGTGCTCAATTTTACCTAAGATTTGTTTTTGTACTATATATTTTAATCTCACATTAGAATTTTTGATGATTTTATCACCAAAACTCTACTTTCCGTACTGGAGAAATGATTTGTAACAAATGCCTTACTCATAGTGATTGCTCCTCTCGTAATTTTTGCCTCTTCCAGCTTTTCAAGTTCACTCAGTCGATTCTCTAGAATTTCCCTAAAGATTTCACAAATGCATTTTCTCGTCTTCCATTTTGCTACAACTAAGCTGTTCCAGGCTCTATTATCTTTTGTTCTCCATGTCTTAGATAACACTGATGCCTGACCTCCTTTGTTCTCCACACTATTCTCAGAGTGTCTTTTATATAAGACAAGTCTCATGCAAATCATCACTGAAACCTATAAATGGCCCTCATACTTTAGGAATAAGTACTGTTATTCTAAGAGATCACCTTTTCTAGATAGACTGATAACTCTTTGTGGGAAGAAATTTTTTTTCTTCAATTAGTGAGGTGGTAAAAAATTATGGAGTTGAGTGGAAGTTATAGGTAGGATCTAGAAGCCCATAAATTAAATTGTGTCTGACTTCAACTACTCAAGTCCACACTAACTGGTTGATCTTGCACAGGTTTCTAAACCTCTCTGATCCTCATTTTTCCCCAGTAAAAACAGAGACTGTAATACAACCTATGTAATGAGATATCTGTACTAATTAAGAAGATACACACATGATGTAGTGTAAGAATTAAATAGATATTGGCTGTTATACTATAATCCTGGAGAGTAGAATTATGAGTCATGATACAAAAATGAGTGACACAGCTCTGGAATACAATAAGTAATTGAAATTATGAATAAATCATGAATGGAGACCTAATAGGCTTTAAAATTGACAAACATAATAAGGTCTGCTTCTTCGGGGAACCTGAGTTTACAAACATATAATTATTTTATGATCTTATAAATGTTGCTCCCGTTTACCCTTCTTTGGCAATTCTCTTCTGTGCACCTTTGCTCCATCGAAATAACTGCAAGTACCTCAGAATTTCTAGAGTAATATATAGATTCTTGGGCACTGAGTTACTACTTACGATTTAAGAGTCTTATTCATAAAGTGCATAATTTACCAAAGATTTTCTTTCTTAAGTGAATAAACATTTGCTATTTGTTTACTAAACCTAAGGCCAATACAATCTTGATTTTCTGCAGAGAAAATAAGAAATAATAAAAACGGAAATAAGAAAGTTAACAATGAAGAAAAACTCCTGACCTGGACAGTGGAAATACATCGCAGTAGGAAAGTACCACATAAATCATCAGGATCGCAAGCTGACTTCTATTGTTTCAAAAATATGATAATTATTAGCACTTAAAAAATCATGTCATTCTCATTG
>NW_007736688.1:61911-65255 GCF_000696425.1 Galeopterus variegatus
GTGAAGTTGAGCTATGGTTATATTGAATGGTTTTGGTTTAAGACTGGGAGATTTTGTGATGTGACACTATGGTAATATTATAGAGAAGAAATAAAGTACAACCAGTTATCTGTCACAATGGACTTATGTATAACAGATTCTTAAGAAACCTCATTTTGGTTTACCTGTACTATTAATTAATAGTGAACAAGCATATTTTTATAAGGGATATTATTTGAATCATTCATTGTCTTCCAAAGAGATTGAACATCTCAAGATATCTGAACTTGGAATATTCAAAGGAAATAGATAGTGATAGTAATCATTCAGTACTCATGTAAAGTGTGAGTCTCCTGCCATACCTGTTTGCAGTGCAGTGGCCATAGCCAGCAGCTGTCCACACTGTAACACCAGCCAGACCAGCGGCACACGGAACTCCACCCAAGCCGCCTCACCAGTCAGCCCTGCTACACGTGGGACCTTTCACAGTAGTTACATGCAGTGCAGCTGCTGCCACCATAGCCATTGCTGCAGCCAGATCAGCTGGACATGGAACCCCCAACACATGCCACCACATCATCCAGAACAGCAAGAGGCAGGACCCCAAGCCAACGCTGAAGCAGTAGCCAACCCAGCTGGGTGCAGGACCCTAGCTGCTATCACCTGCCACTGCTCCCTCTGCTGCCACTGCCAGGAGACATACACATCACTACCACTGCTGTGGCACCAGCCAGACTGGCTGTGGGCAGGACTCACTGCTGACACCACACACTGACACAAGAAGAGTCACAGATGTAGCCACTAGAAAGAGTAAGCCAGTGCAAACCACAGCCCAGTGACCAACTCATAGAGGAAATTACACCCTGTGTGCAGTGAGCATGATGGCCTTCACTCAGGGAGAGCAACATGTAGAGAACCTAGAGACAATGGAAAACCAGGATAGACAAATAATGTGCAGAAGAAAATTCTAGGCCACCACCAAAACATTCCCCAATCAAGGGAAACCTCATCCAAGGCTACCCATTCCAGCTGAGGAGATCCAGCATAACCAAGGGCACCCATCAGGGTCATGGGAAACTAGCCAGGAGCTGACAAGTCCAACTGGGGTCCCTCAACCCAGCCAAAAAGTGACGAAGGACCCAAACACTTTGCCCAAGATCTCAATAGCTAGCTCACCTCCTCAATGTCCCAACTAACCTCAGCAAGAAATCACTAAGTGCCCCAGTGCCTACACCATGGAGGCACTCACAAACAACTCTGACATTGAATACAGCAGAAGCACCCACACCACACACACGGAGACCACACTACCGAGTCTACCTAGAGCCAATACTAATACACCCAACTCAATGACCAATATGAAACACATCTACAGGAGGAAATCTCTCTCCTCAAAGCCCATTCCATAGTAAGATGGGAATCAATTGTTCTACTGGATGACTAGAAATTAACTTAGAGAGACTAGAAATTAAAAAAAAAAAAACAAGGAAATATGACACCTCCAAAGGAATAAAATATATTTTAAGTACCAGTCCCCATATAGCAGGAAACCCTTGAAATGTTTGAAAAGGAATTTTCAGTAACAATCTTAAACAAACTCAGTGAGATGCAAGAAGACTCATTTAGACAGCACAACAAAATGATAAAAACAATCCAGGACTTGAAGGAGGAAGTTTATAAAGAGAAAAATTCCATAAAAAAGAATGTAGCAGAACTCCTGGAACTGAAAGACTTATTCAATGAAATAAAATCTACAATTGAGAGTGTAAACAGCAGGCTAGAGCAAGTGAAAGAAAAAAATTCTGATTGCAAAGACAATCTTTTTGAAATAAACCAAGCAGGCAAAAAGAAAAGAATTTTTTTAAAAAGAAGAAAATCTAAGAGAGTGAGTAGACCCAGTTAAGCANTTTTCCATGAGGCTGTCAGCTCAGCTGCATGTCATCTACTTTGGGAAAGCCTCTCTTTCCTCCCTAGGAAGTGCAGCTGTTAGATAAATTCTATCTTTTTTCAATGGAATTTCTATTTCAAGGGTATTTCTATTTCTATTTCTATTACATTTTTTGAGGTGGTTTATGGGAAGAGTCTCAGGAGTGAATTATATCCTTTGGATACCAGGTCCTTATCGGAGTAAAGGAAAAGAGGGTGTGTAGTGGACAGAAGAAGTCTGATTAATAAGCATGCAGAGATTGGTCTGTGTCTCCCACTCCTCCCTCCAATTGATTTTATGGCTTGTACATGCCACTTTTGCAAAGCATTTCTAATTCCCTTACATGAACAGAAATATATGAGGAATGGTTTTGAGAGGTTCAGAATTGTTCTTATAAAGGAGACACTAAATGACTCACTATTGCACCTAACTCCTCCCCCTGAGGGGACCTCTATCTCGTGGCAGTAGCTGGCAGCATGATTCAGGATACATAAAAAAGTTTATGTGCCCCTGGTCACTTGTGTACGGGGAGTGGGTTATTACGTAGTGTTGAGATCAAATTTAAAAAGTGATGTTAGTAGGGAAAAGGAAATTAGTGTGGCCTTTTTAAGCTTAGGTATGGAGTCAGATGGGTGTTGAAGACCCAGAAAAGATGAAATCCAAGGACTGATGCAGAATTGCAAAGTCAAGTACAAACTGCCTAAGCCTTATGACTGACTGCCTGAATGGGTACAGTAGCCAAACAAATACAAACTGTAATTTGGAAAGTTGTTCTGTACTTACCTATAAAATATCACTTCCCCTTTATAAAAAGCATTGTCTGAGAGGTACCCTTGACTTTTCATAGGTCCATAATTTAAAATGCAAATTCAAAGTTTATTCAATAATTTTTCTCAGATTACTCNAAGCAAGACAAAAATATCAAGTCACCTATCAAGGTATCCCAATCATACTAACAACAGACTTCTCAACAGAAACACTACAGACCAGAAGAGATTGGGATTATATGTTCAAAGAATTGAAAGAAAAAAAACTGCCAGCTAAGAATACTTTACCCAGCAAGGCTATCCTTGAGAAATTTTAAGAAAAAGCTTCAGGAGTTGACCATCACATGACCAGCTGTATAACAAAACCTTCCAGTCTTGCACCTGGAAGCCAAGAAATGATAAACACCACCATGACTACACTAGAAAGAAGAAACACCACTTGTAGAGCAGATGCACAAATGAGAAAAAGAAATAAACTGTAACATACCACCTCAGAAAAAACAATGAAAACTGAAGAAAAACAGTAAAAGCAGAAGAAAGGAACAAAGATATTAAAGTCAACCATAGGAAAGACAATTAAATCAGGAGGAAGACAATACATCTCATAAACAACCCAAAATGTAAGTAGATTAAATTCCCCACTCAAAAGACATGTACTGGTTGATTGAATT
>NW_007736688.1:68044-68491 GCF_000696425.1 Galeopterus variegatus
TACATATACTTGATGGAATACTACTCTGCCATAATAAAGAATGAAATTCTGCCATTTGCAGTAATTTAATAAACTTAGGGAAAATTATGTTAAGTGAAATTAGCCAGGCAAAGAAAGATAAATATGCATATCCTCACTCATAAGTAAGAACTAAAATAAGAAAAAAAAAAAAAAAGAAAGAAAGAAAAAAGAAAGGAAAGAAAAAAATTCACAATAATACAGGGTACTTTCAAAGAAAAAGAGAACAGAACTATGGTTATTAAAGATGGGAAAGAGAGGGGGGAGGGTGGTTAGTGAGAAATTAGTTAAGGATAACAAAGATTGATTACATTTTGTAAACATGAGTATATTAATTATCCTGATTTGATCTCCACAGTTTATACAAATGTATTGATATTCAAATCTGTACCCTACAAATATATATAATCAATTCTGTTTCAATGAAAA
>NW_007736689.1:0-1430 GCF_000696425.1 Galeopterus variegatus
GTTCTTAAAGGAAAAGCTTTCAGTTTTTCCCCATTCAGGATGATATTGGCGGTGGGCTTATTATATATGGCTTTCATTATGTTGAGATACTTTCTGTCTGTGCATAATTTATAGGGGGTCTTTGTCATGAATGAGTGTTGGATTTTATCAAATGCTTTTTCAGCATCAATAGAGATGATCATATGGTCCTTGTGTTTGATTTTATTAATATGGTGGATCACATTTATTGATTTGCGTATGTTGAACCAACCTTGCTTCCCTGGGATGAATCCCACTTGATCGTGGTGAATGATCTTACAAATGTGCTGTTGTATTCTGTTTGCTAATATTTTATTGAGGAGTTTTGCATCTATATTCATCAAGGATATTGGCCTGTAGTTTTCTTTCTTCGTTATATCTTTACCTGGTTTTGGTATCAGGATGATGTTTGCTTCATAGAATGTGTTTGGAAGCTTTGCTTCTGCTTCAATCTTTTGGAATAGTTTGTAAAGAATCGGTGTCATTTCCTCTTTGAATGTTTGGTAAAATTCTGCTGTGAATCCATCTGGTCCTGGGCTTTTCTTTCTTGGGAGCTTTTTGATAACATCTTCAATCTCCTTTATTGTTATTGGCCTATTCAGGTTTTCTATATCTTCATGGTTTAATTTTGGAAGCTTGTGTGAGTCCAGAAATTTATCCATTTCCTCTAGGTTTTCGAACTTGTTGGCATATAGCTGTTTATAGTAGTCTCGGATGATTCCTTGTATTTCATTTGGGTCAGTTGTAATATCACCTTTTTCATTTCTAATTTTTGTTATTTGAATCTTCTCTCTTCTTTTTTTTGTTAGCCATGCAAGTGGTTTGTCAATTTTATTTATCTTTTCAAAAAACCAACTTTTTGATTCGTTGATCTTTTGTATTGTTTTTTGGGATTCAAATTCATTAAGTTCTGCTCTGATCTTGATGATTTCTTTCCTTCTGCTAACGTTAGGTTTGGATTGTCCTTGTTTTTCTAGTTCTTTAAGGTGCATTATTAGATTGTTCACTTGCCAACTTTCCATTTTTCTGAGGTAGGCATTTAATGCAATAAATTTCCCCCTAAGTACTGCCTTTGCTGTATCCCACAAGTTTTGGTATGATGTATCATTATTTTCATTAGTTTCAATAAATTTTTTTATTTCCTGCTTGATTTCTTCTTGGACCCATGTATCATTAAGTAGAATGCTGTTTAATTTCCATGTGTTTGTATACTTTCCAGAATTTTGTTTATTATTGATTTCTAGTTTTAATCCATTATGGTCTGAGAAAATACACGGGATAATTCCAATTTTTTTGAATTTGGTGAGACTTGATTTGTGTCCTAATATGTGATCTATCCTGGAGAATGATCCACGTGCTGATGAGAAGAATGAATATTCTGAGGTAGTTGGATGGAATGTTCTATAGATATC
>NW_007736689.1:2536-2833 GCF_000696425.1 Galeopterus variegatus
CTTTTTCCTGGTTTCATCATGCTGTCTAGCTGTGTTTCCTTGTATCTCACTCAGTTTCTTTAGGATTATCACTTGAAATTCCCTGTCATTCATTTCAAGGGCTTCTTGTTCTATAGGATGTAGAGTTTGGGATTTATTAACTTTTGGTGGTGTACTTTCTTGGTTTTTTGCATTTCTGGTATCTCTTTTTGAATGTTTGTTCATTTTGGCAGGGAGTTTCACTCGGGTCTTGGACTTCTGCGGGGTGCCTCCACTCTGGTCAGCTATAACTCTACTATGCTGCTGGTTTCCACTCTG
>NW_007736689.1:3402-45352 GCF_000696425.1 Galeopterus variegatus
GTGTGAGCTCCTCGGGGGAGGGACCCACAGCACACAGTTCCTCTTTGAATACCCCCAGCACAGGTCAACCCAGGCACCCTCCAGGAGTGCTCTCCGGCAACTTCAATCCAGCTCCAGAGCGCCCCAGGCTCCCCTCTCCCAACCAGAAGTCAGTTTCGGGTTCTTCCAAACTGAGGGCCACGGAGATGGTATCTGCCTCCCGGAAACAGGGAGTTTACCTGGGGCCAAAGCCCAGGGTGTGGTGGAGTGACAGTCTGGGTGGGCTCCACTTCCCAGCCCTCCCAACGCTGGCCGGGGGCTCCCCCCGCCACCAGCCCCATCAGAGATCCGCGGGGGGAGTGGGATTGTAGGCCGGTCCACAGGCCCCGGGGGGGCCCCGCGTCGAGGTACGCAAGTGGCCCGTCTCAGTGAGGAGCCACTCCAAGCCAAGGGGCTGTCTCTGCCCCCACCCGAGAAAATGGAGGCAGTGCTGTTGCCGTGGCCGAGCCTGGTGTGGTAGGCAGGAGCCAGGCGGGTGGGAGCCGGGCAGGCAGAAGCCAGACGGGCTTTGCCCCCAAGTGGGGCTGGACTGGGGGTGACTCACAGAGCTCACAGAGTTGGGCTGGTCCGGCACCTTCCACTCTGTTTCTGTGTCGTCTCTGCTGAATTACTTGGCCTTTGTTGTCTCGGGCTGCTCGCTCAATCCCGCAGTGCGGCTTGGGCGCTCTCAGGAATCTTCTTTTGTGACGGCCCAAAAACCTCGAATCTGTAGTTGCTTTTTCGTCATTGTAGGTTAGTTGTTCAAAGATTTATTCGTTTTTTGTTGCTCTTGGAAATGCAAATAGTACTCTGGTATCACAGCGAACACTTCTCAGGGTCGCGCTGTCTCCTGGCATGGCCGCTCCAGACCTGTTGCCATCTTCCCTGGTCATCTTTAAAAAATAAATAAATAAATAAAATAAATAGTCAAAGTGAATTTCCTTTTTTCTGTTTTACCATTTTAAGTGTCTTTACATAATCAGTCATTTCTCGTTATCATTCCCACTGGTGACATGCAGACTGTGACTTTACTCAAAACAAATACTCAGGCATAAAATAGAAAGACTTATCTATCTCAGTGAAGTAAGTTATCATTAAAAAGAATAAAATTTTACTTGTAGTACCATAGCTTTTAATTATGGAAAAGCCCATCTTCTCTCTCTCTCTCTCTCTCTCTCTCTCTCTCTCTCTCTCTCTCTCTCTCTCTCTCTCTCTCTCTCCCTCCCTCCCTCCTTCCCTCCCTCCCCTCACCCCACCCCTAGTAAATACTCAGGTAGGAGAGTAGAGGAGACATCACAGCGCTTTGGCTGCCCACCACCCAGATCAAGCCTCCTCATGACACTACAGTTTTGTAGTGCCACTACACAGCTGTGCAGTTCTGGCAAGAGGTTGTGCCTGCCCACCACTGAGTCCAAAGAGGCCAGTCCTCTACCACCAGCCCCATGCAGTTGGGGGACACTGAGCAGAACCTTCTCCTGGGCCCTTGACTTCCCAGATAGTAGCTCAGGGTGTGAGGACCTGATGGAAGCTCTTCACCACGGTGACGGTGGTGACAGCATGCTGTCCAGGCTGCTCCTGCTGTGTGGCTCCTGATGCAGCTCCTGATCCCAGACTTCTGGCTTCCCTTGGTGTCTGCTCACTTTCCAGACTCAAACCTCCCCTGCAGTATTTTTCTAATTTATTTCTGTCTAAGATGACAAGTGTTGTTTTCTCTGGCAAAACTACTGACTGATAAAGGTAATATTAGAAAAGGTTATTGAGGCTAAGCTCGAATTTAGCTGAGTCTAGAAAAAATACCAATGTATTTAGTGAATAATAATTATTATCGTCATCATTGTCATGTTAGTATTATTATTACAGTTTACATGTGGAGACTCTTTACTATGTGGCATTTAATCTCCAAAACAATTGTATGAGGTGAGGCAGGTACCATCATTAGCCTCTTCTTATGGATAAGAAAACAAAGGCAGAGAAGATGATCAGTGCTGAGTTGTCACACGGCTGGCAAGTGATTGGCCCCAAATCTGGGTGGTCTGTCTTTATATTCTTCATTCTCGATAATGATAAGAATATTGATTTAATTGTTCTTGTTACCAATAAAAATAACACCTAGTATTTGTGTATTTATTGTGTACCAAGCACTGATCATTTATTCTTCACAATGGTATGTACCTCATAAAGTAACTTATAATCCTATAAAGTATAATTTTTACTTTACAGATATGAAACTGAAAAATAATGGTATTCAATGACTGTCCCAATTGCCTATAGCTAGTAATCAATAGGACCAAGCAGTCCGAGCTACACATGCCCCACTGCCCATTGTGGCTTCCCTGACAGGAGCTCTGTGATTGCAAGAGATTCGGGCTCTAAATCAATCACTTACATGAACTAGATGTATGATGTTAATTGTGACTTAGTTTCTTTGTCTGTAGCATACTAATAACATCAATGAACAATTAACATAACTTACAATGCTTTTATGAAGGGAAAAAGTAGATTCAATTTTAAGGTGCTTTGAAATGGCTATTCACGTGAACAGTTTTTAGATTTTTTTAACCTGTACTTTCAGAAATTTGAAAGGCTTTGCCATTCTGTTTATTGTTGTTGGGTTAGGGCACCTAAAGAAGTACATGCATGGATGAGACCCACTTATGAAACATCACTGAGTGCATTTTATAGAGCTAGAACATAGATTACCTTTTCCCCAACATGTCAGTAGTATGTTTCAAAAGGGTGCTTCTAAAATGCAAAAACTGCAGAGTAATTTGAAGTATAGAATGTGTAATTAGATCAAGAGTTCTCATCTGGGGGTGATTTTGCCTCACAGAGAACATTTGACAATGTCTGGAACATTTTTGGTATTGCGGTACGACTGGCATTTAGTGGGTAGAGGTCAGAGAAGCTGCTAAACATTCTAGAATGCACAGGACAACCCCCACAACAAAGAATTATCCAGCCCAAAATGTTAATAGTGCTGAGATGGAGAATCCCTGCTTCAGCCCTTGCATCATTGTTATCTAGGACTTTGTTCCAAAAGAGGCTTTTGGCTGAGAGCAGTATATTATTGTTATGCTTTGTGCTTTTTCCTGAATTGGCATCTGGAGATTTTAAAGGACACAGATCCACTTGGGCCGCATGTGGATAATTGGGAATTACCCAACATAATTGCTTTCAAGCAGGGCTTCTTGCCCAGATGACTAGATAGAAATGCTACAGATGAGTCACTTGATACATGATATCAAATTTCAATTACGCAAAATTAAAAGGAAAGTCAAATGGGAAAATTATTGTTTCTTTCTCAAACATCAGAAAAAATATCAAAATATTAGGAATGACCCCAAGATGTAGGGAAAAAGTGAGATGAAGGGAAAAGAATAAAAATATTTTCCACTTTTAGCCCTGAAAAGCAATTTCCAGGAACATAAATCTCAGTCTGAAACAAAATTTCTCTCCCAACGCAGGAACAATCTTCTTTATTCTAACCCCCAATTTATTTTCTAGTAGATACATTTCAAATGACCAATTTTGTGACTGAAGCTCAGAGACTGGCATCGGATTGATTTTCTATTTCCTGCCCTCGCATCCAATATATAACCAGTGTAAGGGTGGGTGTGATTTCACTGCTGCTCTTGGTCTTGAGCTTGTTTTCCCTTCCTCATCCCCAGTGACAGGCTTGGTCCCAACGTCTCTTTTGCCCTAGGGTGCCTTGATGCTAATGTTAACACCCACAACTATTAGACCATGAGCTGATACCTCCTAAGGATGGACTCCCCGAAAAATTTCTGAATACAGATAGGATGACTTCACAGCTCATTTAGATGCACACACCTCCATGGAAACATACTGGAATAAAATAATTTTATTTCAGTGCCTTAAAATCCATAACTGTATCATGGAAGTGTGAAGGTAAGTAGCAACATAATTGGGAAGCTGTATCAGAGATGAAAATTGTAAAATGAGCTTTGTCATTATCCTTTCATATTGTAATAGCTGTAAAATGGGTTGAAATATTCTGAAGACTTCCTTGAGAGAAAAACATATTTTCTTGAAGAAATTAAGTACTAATACTAAAAAAATTTACAGTGAGAAAAATATAGTATAATTCAAATATTTCAAACTTCATATGTTTTAAAATAATATTGTAAAACTGGACCACGTTTTTTTTAATAAAATTCTGCCAGATTTATTCCCTGACATTAGCTCTCATTATCTAAACTTACTATTAGAACTCACTATACCAACTTAGAGATGGAATAAGTTTGCATAGCAAGGGACAGGGTACACAACATGGTTCAAAGTTGGCATAGTTCCTGGAATCTAGATTATTCTCTCTCATCTGTAGTCTCTTCATTAAGGTAGCAGAGGAAATACAGGTTTATTTTATGAAGCTAGATTACTCCAATATCAAAATCTGGAAAAGAGCACATACCAAAAAAAGAGAGAGAGAGAGAAATATTAAAAAATAGGTCCCTAATGCTTATTGTCTAAAGTTAAATATGCATAATTTGGGATTGCTATTTCCCTGCAAATAAAAGCTGAAGATAATCTAAGATGATATCTCATAATATATGCTCCTGTTTTTCCAAAAGCCTCATTTTTTTTTATTTCCTTAAAGGATAAAGATCAAAAACTCATCAGAACATCTAAGGCCAAAAAATTCTTAATTAAAAAATATCTAGTTAAATTTATTTTTCAGATTATATCTTTGATCAGACTGTTTCAAAATTAAGGTTTGGATTTATGCCTTCTTTTGAATTTTTTTAGTATGATTGGGAAAATGTATTGATCTAAGTATGAATATGAAAAG
Organism: Galeopterus variegatus; assembly: GCF_000696425.1. Taxonomy (NCBI): domain Eukaryota; kingdom Metazoa; phylum Chordata; class Mammalia; order Dermoptera; family Cynocephalidae; genus Galeopterus; species Galeopterus variegatus. The sequence continues at coordinate 8,231 of NW_007736689.1, forward strand.
GACCCCTTTTTATTGAGACTAGCAAAAACACACCCCACTTCGATACCCTTTTAAAATAATGTTTTTCAAAGGTTACATAGTAGAACTAATGTGTATCCATGTGTGCAGGAGCTAAGGAGCATGCATAATTCGTAGTACCAGCAGAAACCACGGCTCCTGCAAACCTTCTGCTCTCCTCTGAGCCGAGTGATTCTTAGGACTCTGTCCCTTAAGCAAGTGGGTAGATTGGCCAGCTCAGAGACAGTGAGTCAGATGGGAAATAAGGATTCAAATCCCTGGCAAGGAGCACAAAACATGTAGAACAGATGCCCACACAGATGGAGGAATAGGGGACGGCCAGGGACCAAAGCATTTAAAGGGCTTTTAGGTTTCTTGGACGTGAGAAGCTAACTCAATACAACGTTAGGGAAAGGAGCAGAAGAAAAGCATAAGACACGTGTTACCATGGACAAGTCACACAGCTTATACAAGCCTCACTTTCTCAAACATAAGGTAACAAAGTTGGAGTAGATGCACTTTAAATCCCCTTTTAGTTCTAAAACTTAAGCATCTTACGTAAATCACCTCCTTTTATTTATTTGCACTTGAAAACTGTCAACTATATTAGTTAGCAGAGGAAAAGAGTGAAATATAAAGATAAAATCTCTAATGAGCTTCAGCTATCGTCACGTGGTACATTTATGGCAGTAACTTCATTTTATGTTTTAATTATTCTATTTTTTAAATTAACAATTCTGGGCCGGCCCGGTGGCGCACTGGATAGTGCACCGCTTGGGAAGCGCGGCGGCGCTCCCGCCCGAGGGTTCGGATCCCACATACAGACCGGTTCCCGCTCACTGGCTGAGCGAGGCGCAGGAGCAGCACCGAGGGTTGCGATCCCGTTGCCGGTCCCCGGTCCGGTGCGGAGGCAACACTGAGGGTTGCGATCCGTTGCCGGACACGGAAAAAGACAAAAAAAAAAAAAAAATTAACAATTCTACTTAAGGTTCAGTTTTAAAATATAGAAGGTGACCCAGAGGGAAAACAGTAAAAGAAACTAAAAGGAATAAACAAACAGGTGTTTGTATCACAGTCTTCCCATAGGGCATTACAAAAATCCACACACTATGAGCTGATTTATCTCTTGAGCCACGACCTGCAGATGCTGCCCATTCTGTGTTAATTTTTAAAAAGTTCCTTCAATTATGAGTCAGCCACTATTTTTTGAAGTGTTTTGCCATTAACACTTCATTTGTTAAAAGGCTTTGTATAAAAAGCAATGTACAAGATTTTCTACTTCCCACAATTTCATTCTAAAGATATAGCTTCAAGATCATAAAGTGAAAGTCAAAATGACATCATTTTATGTAGAAGAAAGTCATAGAATCAGATTCATTTATTTGAACTTGATTTGTTATTTAACCAATATTTTATTACTCTAGCTGTGTTCTATCCTGGGGTTATAGAACTTACTTAAATTTGCACCATTTAAAGAACAAAGAATAGTTTTTCCACTTTCATAATGGTTCCTGTAGAATTATTTTTTTTCTCTGAGTCTGAATTTGGTACAAATTATTCAGAGCAATTTAGATTCTACCAACTGTTGGTTTTTATTGGCCATATCCAAGCTAGTCATGTAGAACCTGGGCTTCTTAAAGTACATTACAGCAAAAAGAATTGCTGTCTTCTTCCTACCTTTTTGGTGGAAATTTGCATATTACTACTTGAACTCCTTTGACATTGGACTTTATGTTATTTAAACTTATATTGTTTGGCACGTGGTTTTCTCCTAAGCTGGCTGACTGATCCCACTACTTCATTTTTATGAATGTCAGAATATCATTTCATTAAAGAAAATCTCATTTTTATGAGATTTTGGTTCCAACAAATGAAGTGGTTGCAAATGTGTTATGCACAAGCTATAGGCACTGATAAAAATTCATTTTCTGGAAGGAATGAAAGTACACATAGTAAGTCATTTCATCTTTACTGATATCAGAGCATGAGCTGTATACTCAAGCAAGGGAAGAGAATATTGTAAGGCAAATCATTTCCTGGAAACTCAAAGTGTGTCCCCATCAAAATGCAAGCAAAAGGGCAAGAGTTCTGAAAAGACAAACATATTTCAACCAAACTGTTCTAGTCTCTTTTCAGTGGCTTTATTACTTAACTAATAATTTTGCTTTCTTGATCTGTTTCTCTAGTGTTCCTATAGCATTAATCTCAGAGAAACTATAAGTGAAATGTTCAGGTTTTCGTGTAAGTCTGCCAAATGTCATTTTATTGTATTACCAAGTAAATGTATATCATGTATATTTAGATTACAGAGAACTTTATGCATAAGTTTTTGGTTTTGATTTTTTGGGGGGCGTTTTGTCTGGAATGCCTCTGACCCCAGCCATTTTGGCACTGTATATGTGTATGTACATGCAGAACCATAAACTACAAGACCTGGGTCACTAAAGAACCATGACTATGAGATTCCCAGACAACTTTAATAAAGAGTAACTAATATCTGCTAGTGATCATGGAGGGTTATCCAAGTTCCACTTCAACAGGAGATGAAAGTAACCAGGACAACCCCAATGGCCACATAATAGTTGTAAATATATACGAGGTACAATGTGGTATTTGGATACCTGTACACAATGTGCAATGGTCAAATCAAAGTAATTAGTATATTCATCGCCTTAAACAGTTGTCATTTCTTTGTGTCGGGAACATTCAACTTTCTCTCTTGTAGCTATTTGAAATTATACTATAAAGTGTTGTTAACTATAGTCATCCTACAGTGTTATGGAAGACTAAAATTTATAGTTGGTCAATGGATACAAAAATGCAGCTGAATAAGGTTTTTGAACATGTCCTTTACAACTTACATAGGTGTGGGGGAAATCTATTTCCCATCCTTTGTTTGACCTCCGTTTTAGGACTAGGCTTCTTCCATAAAGAACCGCTTTATAAACTGCAAATGTTTCTTTTAATCACTGCAACAGAATTTTCTTTCAAAATACCCTTCTCTGACATTGCTCCCAGAGAAAAAGTTGTCATTACAGATGAGGCATAAAAAGAAAAATTCTTTTGAAAAATTCTTCAAACACTAAGTACCTTTTAGAAGTCCCATCTAAAGGTAAAGAAAAAATAACCAGATATATACCCCTTCATGTTCTCCAGTCATCTTTCTCCTAATTAGCAAAGTCTTTCTCCTCCAGCACTACTGAAGGAGAAAATTCCGCTAAGTATTTGTTGACACAGCAAACACACCAGTGGGAGCTGAACAGAAGCCATTCATGAATATAAGATTCTTTTCTTGGTAGACAATTCTGGCCACCAGCAGAAAGAGATGGATGAGGGGTACAGGGTATCTCTCTCACAATTTTACAACCATGGGTAGTTTACAACAGAAGAATGAACTCGTCCAACAGAATTCAGCCATTCATACAAAAAGGCAAAAATAGTTAAATGTACAGTCACATGCACAGTCACATAGCTCTTCTGAAAATCAAGTGAAGTCTTTACTTGCTGACCTTGGGGACACATGGATCCCACTTTCCTAATGGGTTCATCTGAAACAGATTGGACAATATCTTTGCAATGGGATTCAGCTAATGGGCTAGACAGAATTAACAGCAAAATCCATGCAGCTGCCCACAGAACTAATCAGAATGCTAGCCTACAGCACTATCCAGAAAGGTTATTATGCTCTCTAGAGTCTTACACCCTGTTCAAATACTGCATGCACAGTATTTGCAGCCAATGCACATGTCCTGATCATGAATTATTTCACCAACATCTTCTATGTAAAATTTTTAACTTTCTGGGATTGTTGAGAAAAGTAGTTAGCTGGTGCCCTGTTATCAGCCACCTCTGGTGACTTACTGAGCTTTAATTAGCTTTTCAAATGCTAAGCAATGATTTCTGGAGTGTGTATTCCTGATTAGAGTATTACAAATGTGTATTAACTGATCTCAGGATATGCAGAATATTCTGTACATGTGTGTTTTCATGTGTATATGTGTTTGTGTTTGTGTACATTCCACCAACTATGACAAAGTATTTCGAAACAAATCACAATCAATGTAGTCATTTTCAAGAAAGATCTCCCTGTGAGATGTGAATTGAGGGTTACTGAATCAGTCCCCTTACTCCCAAAAAATCTACCACCCCAATTATTGTAAATAACACATGGGAATAACTGATAAACATTTCTTGAATTCAATTCAATTCAACTGACTTGTCTGGACTCAGGAAGAGGCAGGTCCTCTCACAGTCTTATAGGCTCCAACACCAGCATGGCCAGCAACCACAGTGAAGCCAGATTTATTGTTAAAACAGTTCATTGACAAGGCCCACAACGCCAAAGTCAGGTTCAGATAGGAGTTACATTACCCCTGTGGGGACTGTAAAGATAGCCCTTATCCCAAGCTGCTGACTCTCCTTTAAATAAGATTCAGTTTTAGAAAATATCATCAAACACTAAAGCATTCATATGCCATATATTTCCTCTGCCGTAATTTTTTCTCTGCTCCTTGAAAAAAAAAATGTTTTTAAAAATTGTCAGAGTTCTGCTCAGGAGAAAAAAAAAAAAAGGATGATTTTTGAGGAGAGAAAAATTATTCACATTTGATAGCTCTTGCTGTAAGGATGTTCAGGAACCTGGAACAACCTCTCTCTACAGCTCATTGACTTCTAGTGCTGGCAGACAATCCAATGGTGACGTGCCCTTAGTGTTCAGCTTGGTGGGACATTTCTGCTCTGCTCCCAAACTATGCAACTACTGGGAAGTCTGCCAAACTTGAGTGCTCCCTACCAGGTCTAATCTATCTCACAACTAATCTCTTTTTAGTTGGAGCTCTATTTCTCGTATCTAACTGTTAAGAAGGGCTGTGGTCGGGGACAGACATTTCTTTGGTTGCTCATATTCAGGAGGAAGAAAGATTAAATTCATGCCATCCTCTTGGTACTTAGCAGCCAAAGCAATTTGATATCAAAATTGACATTGCCATGATGTTTAGATATGAACCAAGGAACACCTAATGGTACTATGTGATCCTTCAACCACACCATTGGTCTGTCCTGCCCTGAGCTTCTTTCCTACCTTGCTTGAAAAGATCTCCTTTAACCCCTACTTTAGATCACATAATTCTCTCTGGGCAACACTAGCATTAAATAACATTGGAGTAAAAAGTATTTGTACGTGCTTCTTTCTCCCACAACCAAGCAAATCCTTTATTTTTTTGTGAATTTTTTTTATTGAAACATAGTTGCTTATACATATTTGGGGGTACACAGTTGACTATCAGTATTTGTGTACAATATGTGATGATCAATGCAAACCATTTAAAACCAAAGTATTCCCAATTGTATCCTTAGCTTTGTGCCTGGCAAGTTGTCAGAATCCTTGGTCCCAGGGGTCTTCAAACATCATGCACTGATTCCTATTTCTGCTAGTCAAGTTCTGAATCCACTAAATCTACCTAATGACTCCATAAGCTCAAAGGATATGAAATCTAGGCTATGGATTTATCAGGAGCAGGAAAAGAATGGCTTCTCTCCTATGATTTCAACAGCTAAGAAGATGAGCATGACAAAGGGGTAGCTGTTTCCAGTGTCCTGTATTTAGATGGCAGGAACAAGCTGAGGAAGACTAGAAATGGTGTACATCCTACGAGGCAGAAAAAGTCCCCAACAATTTGGGCAAGAGGGTCTGCCAGAGGAGAGATGGCACCAAGACAAGCTTCACCAAATTCACCACCAAGTTCCCCGTGTGTTGGCACTGGTGTTAAATAACATTAAGAAAATTTAAGAGCAGGGCCGGCCCGGTGGCGCACTGGATAAGTGCGCCGCTTGCGAAGCGCAGCGGCGCTCCCGCCCGAGGGTTCGGATCCCACATACAGACCGGTTCCCGCTCACTGGCTGAGCGAGGCGCGGGAGCAACACCAAGGGTTGCAATCCCGTTGCCGGTCCCCGGTCCGGTACGGGGGCAACACTGAGGGTTGCGATCCGTTGCCGGACACGGAAAAAGACAAAAGACAAAAAAAAAAAAAAAAGAAAAGAAAATTTAAGAGCAAAGGAAATTACCAATTCCGCAACAAAAGGGAGGGTGGAAAATATAATAAAATAGCATTTCCATGTTGTAAGCAGAAAGTGTAAATCACTGTGGTTAACCCAAGATCATTTTCCTAACTCTTTCACTATTTGAACATGGATTAACTATTAGCCATCCAATTAATCATATGACAAATATTAAATATAATATACTTAAGGGTTGATGGCTAGATAGATAGAGCTGCCTAAACTTCAGAACACATGGTAAGATCAGTATATGATGTGAACTAGAAAAGAAAAGTTGCTTGAAATAAAGGACTTAATTACATTCTGATGCCATGCATAAGAAAGCAAGCAACATTGGATGTGATGTGTGTGCCTCATCTCATATTTTGATCTCACATGCCTTCCCTTTCAGTTCTTAACTGTCAGGAGAACGAGATGAAAAGGCAAAGGCTGACCTCTGCTACCCTAATCTTTGTGGGGTACAGAGTTGACTATCAGTATTTGTGTACAATATACGATGATCAATGTGCTGAAAGTCCAAAGAGGAAAAAGAATTACAATATTAAAAGAACAAAAAAAGAGGAGCACACCCAACTAAAAGAAGCTATTTTGTTCAAAAACATAAAAGTCACATATACATAAGTTTACTGTTAGAAAAATCACTTAACATTTGAAGAATTAAAATATGATTTTCATTAACATGATGGGGTCTATGCATTGCAACAATGACAGCTAAGACAAAAGATGGGAATTAACTTTCCCTAAACCATCGCAATTGCATAGGACATAGAGTTGTCAGATAAAATACCAGACACTCAGTTAAATTTGAATTTCAGACGAATAATACGTTTTTTACTATAAACCTATCACAAATATTTCACAGAGTATGCTTATACTAAAATATTATTTGTTGTTTCTCTAAAATTCAGATTGAACTGGATATTCCTTATTTTTATTTACTATATCCAGCAATCCTACCTGGGTGTCAAGCCACATCTGAATTTCTACACATACAAAAGTATCATTCAGCTCAGAGTCAAATATCCAAATTCTGACAGATATTCAGAGGCTAATACACAGTTTCCTGCCATTTGTAGCAAAAACTGAACCAAGAGCACTTCCTGCATTTTTTTTCTTGTTCACAATTTTTTTTCAATTTCATTTTTATTTATTTTTATGGGGTACACTATGTTGTTTCAGTACATGTATATCTTGCACAGTGATTCACTTAGGGTACATAGCATAGTTTTGTCCCTTAGTAGTTCACCCCTAATGTTCCCCCCCACCTCCACCCCTCCCAGCCTCTGGTAACCATTTTTCTATCCTTTTTTTTTTTTTTTTAACACACAAAGATTAACATCCTTATTACAAAAAGAACTCTTAAATATGCATGAGAAAATTCTAAACTGAGATTTGCTGAAGGACATGAGCAAATAAGTCACACACCCGAAGAAATACATGTGGTTAATAAATACATGCTAGGATCTGGTTGCTGGCATGGGTGGGGCTGTCCTGGCCCCAGTCTCTCAGGATCCTGAGCATTGGGCTGGCCCTGTCACTGTTCTGGATATGCAGAGGTGGCAGCAGGGGTGGGGCTAGGGCCCATGGGCCCTGTCTCCCAGTACCCCTGGGTGTCACTTTCTGTATTTTAAATTCATGATAACAAAGAGCATTAGGAACAATAATCAGGATTCTCTCTTTCTCCAAGGCCTGCAGTCCTGGCTATGCTATCTTCCTTGCTTTTTATAGTGAATCAGCAGTTGCAAGTATAGAGTGGCCTCACAAAGTTCCAGGGCAGTTAATAGGGTGAAGTGATAGGCCTCCTTCAGCGTAAAATTTAGGGTAGGGTATCCAAAAATTCAGTAAGCAAAATTAATACCACTTCAATGCAATATTTTAATAAACATTATTATTTAGCGCAATATTGAACAGAAGGTATAGAGACTTCGCCTACCCCTTGCCCCCACGCAGGCACAGCCTCCCCTATTTTCAACATCCCCCACCCGAGTGTACATTTGTTACCTACATTGATACACCATGAGCATCATCAGTCCAGAGTTTACAGTAGGGCTCACTCTTGGTGTTGTATATTCTATGGGTTTGGACAAATGTATAATAACGTGTAATCCACCATCATAGGACCGTACAGAATAGATTCCCTGCCTTAAGATTCCTCTGTACTCTCCCTATTCATCCCTCCCTCCCCTTAATTCCTGAAAGCCACCGATCCTTTTACTGTCTCCATAGTTTTGCCTTTTTCCAGAATATCATATAGTTCAAATCATACATATGTAGCTATTTCAGGTTGACTTCTTTCACTTAGTAATTTGCATTTGTTTTCTCCATGTCTTTTTATGCCTGATAGCTCATTTCTTTTTAGCACTGAATAATATTCCATTGTCTGGATGTCCTGTCATTCATTTACGCATTCATCTACCGAAAGACATCTTGTGTGCTTCCAAGTTTGGGCAATTATGAATAAAGCTGCTGAAGCATCCATGTGCAGGTTGGTGTGTGGACTTAAATTTGCAACTTCTTTGGGGAAATACCAAATATATTTCAAAATCAAAATTAATGCAAAATATCCATGATGAACAAAATACCAAAAATGGGAATGAAGACAGGATTGGCCCCAGAATTCACCTCCCCTAATCCCAGCCCTGGTTGTTGACGTTCAAGAGCTGATGAATGCCTGTGTTTACCCTGAAGCTTCGCCTGTGTGCTCCCCTGCGTAGTGGTAGCTCCTTCCTCAGTCCTGTGGTACAGCTACTATTTGTGGTTATTTTGTAAAGGGGACTGAGACTCCCTGAAACCAGCCCAGGGCCACCCCTCACATCATCAGGCCCTACAGTACAGAGCAGAACCATATCTAACAACACCATTTCCACTGCAGCCGTCATAGATTAGGACAATTTTCTGACAGATGGAAACAAAGTGTCTTCTTGAAGGAATGCTTTTTCCTAATTGATATTAAAATGCTCTACAGACAAGCAGTGACTTCATGACTTCTAAGACTGTATCTTAAATTGTAATGTACAAATAACTTCTCTTACTCAGAAAGTTCTGTCTTTCAAGATGAAAATATGGGATGTTTGCTTACCTCATTTAAAGTACAGATAGTCCTCTTTGCACGATAGTATGGACAGTATGAATAAACATGCAAGCTGTGCTTAATAATCAATAGGAAAAAATATAATTGTTCCATGATTTTTAATTTTTTGTTAAAATATTTAAAACTTTCTTACTGTTGGCTATAAATATATATGAAAATGAAAAATCAGTAAAACTACTACTTATTTGAAGCATTAGAAACATGGAGAATTCAAATGTTTTATTTCTTTGTAAATAAAAACATTACCAAAATTACCCAGCAATTCTACTTCTGGCTATATATTCAAAGAAAACTATCAGCACTTTGTAGAGATATCTTCTCTCCCGTGTTCACTGCAGCATTATTAACAATAGCCAACATGTGGAAACAAACCTAAGTGTCCCTTGATGGATGAATAGATAAAGAAATTGTGGAACATATATGCTCATATAATGAAATATTTTTATCTTTAAAAAAAGGAGATCCAGTCATTTCGCACAACATGAATGGACCTAGAGGACATTATGCTAAGTGAAATAAGCCAGACACAAAAATATAAACACTGCACGATCTCCATTATATGTGAAATCTAAAAAAAAAAAAAGTTGAATGCATAGAAACAGAAACAATGGTAAGGGCGATGGGGAGACGTGGGTCAAAGGGCGCAAAGTTGCAGTTAAGTAGAACGAGTAAGTATAGAGATGTAACATACGGCAGGAGGATGATACTTCATGGTGTGGGAGACTGGAAATTTGCTGAGAGCATAGATTTTACATGCTCTTACCACCTACACAAAAAGTTAACTACGCAAGATGACGGATATGTTAATTTTTTTGACTGTAGTAATCATTTCACTTTGTATATTAAAACATCCTGTTGTACACCTAAATAAAAACAATTTTAAAAAGTGGAGAAAAACTGCTTACGATCTCCCCACCCATTAAAACAAACAAACAAAACCCTACCAAGAGTAGTTTGAACAGTGCCTGACTTCTGCTCATGTGCTGGTTTACAGCATGTTGTGAGCATCTTTTCTATGTCCTGGTGAGTTGCCATGCTCCTTTCTAAATCTGAATCATCCTTCATCATTTTACCCTGTACACTTTCAATATCATGAAATACCTCCAAGACTTCCGCCAATGTGAAGTTTTGCCAGCATCACTTCCTCTGGGACATCTTCATCTTCTTGCTCACAACCACTTTCCTCATTGATTTTCTATAAGGTCTCCTGGTTGCACAGCTCACGCGGTGGACAAATGGTGGTTGTGTCTACATTTCCAGTCAACATTCCTTCCGTAATTCCATTTACTTTCTATGCACATTTCACTCTCAGCCTTATCACTTTTTGTTCTCCACGGGTCTTTCATCTCTGTTGGCCAATTTCCTCTTCCTGTTATCTAGTTTTTGTGAAATGTCTTGTGGATTTATCACTGAAGACAAGGAGACAATACAACAACACACTTAGCTCTTTGTGTGTGAACCAAATAAACAATGCACGGTGACTGATCGCCAGTAGATTTTGAAAGAAGTAATATGATTGGTCATTGATGATAATGTACATCTGTTATTTACATAGTGATTTGTGGACTAAAGAGCTAGCAGTGAAGTTTGTACTTTATACAATTTACATGGAGTTAATATCCTGCGACAACTGAAATTTGAACCACACTGTGAGTGTTATTAACTGGACTGTGGTAACTGAAATTTATGCATATTGGAACTATGCAAAGTAAGAACTGCCTGTATTCTAATCTCACTCAATACTAGTATTAAATTAGAATTAGTTGACTATAAACCAACCTACATAACTGAATTTAGCAGATTTTTCTCCTATTCTCATTCAAAATATATTTTATACAAATTATACTTTCTTGTGTTCTCAGTCCCTTTCCCCTTACAAAATAATATTAATATACTAATAAATGTATCCATGCTAACATTAAGAAGGATAAAAGAGATTCCTAGGCCCGTCTTCTTTCTGAGACATTATGTCCATGTTATTGTCTAACCCCTGAGCAACCATGCTGAGATGAATACCATTTCAACCTCTTTGCAGAATGTCTCCCTAGAGATCAGAGCCTGGAAAGTTCAGACTGCCTGCATAGTCTCCCCTGAAGCAAGGATTATGCATGTGAGCTAACATCTACTAAGCAGACACAACCACTGAAACTTAGAAGATGGAAGTCAGCACCACAAGCCTGAAGCTCTTCTGTGGTCTCCTGTGGTAGTGGTGGCAGAAGAAATTTTTTAAGATTCAGTCCCTAGTTCTGTGGGTGCCAAGAAGCAAGCACAGCAGCAGCACTGGAATTCCATGGAGAAGTTCCATATTGTGGCATAGCACACAAGCTTGGTTATCTGACACTCCTGGAAATTACATAAGCAGCCTTATATCCCATAATAAATCCCTTTCTGCTTTAACTAGCTTGAAAGGAAATTATTATTTTCAATAAGCACCCTAAGACATACAGGTGTTAATTTGCAGATCAGCTCAAATGATGCTCCATAGTCAACTGTTTTGTTTTGTTTTTTTCTCTTTGCAGATTTTTCTAGAAATAAAAACAATTTAAATGAAAAAGAAATTATCTCAGATGCCAAATTTTTTTTTAAAAGCCCAAAAGCCCAAACCCAATGAAGCATGCAGGCCCTAGCTTCAGCTCATCAAACATCTTAAACTTAAATCAATGAGCCAAAAAATTAGACACCTTGAAGTTCAAATATGTTTTGATTTTCCCATTTGATTAAAAATTGGCTTACCAAGCACCTAGATTTCCAGTTCCTTATATCTGCCCATAATGATTACCTCTTAAAATTAGAACCTATATATTCTATTAATTGCTATGCCTAACAAAGGAAGCAGCACAAAACAGAGAATAGAGAGATGAAAGAGAGCAACTATACAAAAACAGTAAGAAACCAACAGGCCACTTTATCCCTTCAAAAGAGGTGAACCACAGTTATTTCCAAAAAAGAAGAAAAAAGAAAGTCTTTAAAAAGTTATGGGGACATTTATCTCAGTAAAAGCTGAAGTTTATTTTCCAGTTTAAAATGTTGAAATCACAGTTCGTTGAAGTCCCTGTTGCTATGATAACTAATGTTTAAAGGTAGGCAGGAGAAAGACCTACATTTTTATCCACATTCTGATACCAACTACTTCTGTGAATTTAGGTCAATTATTGAAATCCGAGTCTCTATTTCCCAACCTATAAAATGAGGACTGTGATCTAAATGGCCTCTAAAATGTCTTCAGTGCTTATCTGGTTTCTTTATATGGTTTCCAACATAAAATTTATATATGCCAGAATCAAAACTTGCTATCAGGATTATGATCTCATTGTATGCCTCCATGTGAGCAAACAGCCACCACGAGAATAGACGCATTCAGTTCTCTGCAAGATTTCTAAATAATAAAGTATTTTCTCATTCTTGGTTATAAAGGTAATTGTGTTCTCTCTACGAAGGGTAGGCTTTCAGCTAAGTAAGTTATTTTAAGCTACTACTTGTTGAGGGATTACTATGTATTAAACATTGCCAACGCTTCATGTGTGTGGTCTCATTTGTCACAGTGAGTCTATGAGATATTGTCCCTTTTTTACAGATGAAACAACTTTCTCTGAAAGCAGACAACGGATGACTAACTTGATCCAGGAAACAGAACTACCGAATGGAAATGTAATACACATATCCCTCACTAGCTAGTCTTAATTTATTCCTGAAAACCCTGCCACCAAGTAAAAAATATTAAATAAAAATATTTCCATTTATCTTAATGGGAAGCATCATAATATAGTTCCTCCAAAATAAGATATTCAAACAATTGTAAAAGAGAAGAATACAAATGAACAATGAGAACAAGCTTGTGTAAGTAATAAAAAAGCAACAAAAATTGGGAAAAAATTAATTTAGTACGTGCATAAATGATTGAAAGAAAATACAGGATACCTGACACGTGGTATCATCCAAGTTTACTGCAGTCACCAAGAGGTTGTGGGTAATGGCTGCTGAGGCCACAAGCTTTGGAAGGTGTCTTCTTCCTTCTGCACTGTTTCATTCACCAGAATTTTTTATTTGAGGAGGGGGTTCATTACTACATCTTGCATTCAAGTTACACTTAAAGTTATAGCACAAAAAAAAAAACAAATTTTAGGAAAAATGAAAGCTAAGGATAGTATTTAAAAACACATAGAACAGTGCATATGTACAATAAATTGCATAGTTAGAGAGAATTTGCTTTCTTCAACTTCCTCGTTTGGCCACATACACAAGGGGAAACTTACAAGGTGCTGAAAATGGCACATATTTCAAATACATTTCATATGTTATTATAAGCCAGTGCCTGTTGTCATGAGTAGCTGGTGAGTATGTCTTTGCTTGATATATTAATGTTGAAGTTAAGTTGCTTATAGCATATTTGTTGAGTGTGTTTGGGGGTGAAAAGTTCATACACTAACAAAATAAAAGGAGTTGTCTGAAAAGTGGTATAGCTGTTTAATAACTGCTATGGCAAAGTTCATTTAAAAAAAGCGATTACACGCTGAAAGTCTGCATGACCTACAGCTAACATAGAACCTCATAGCTCCAAGGTTAGATGTCACGCACCTGGTAGGTAGCTATCTGTTGGAAGTAACAGAGCGTGACACTGTGTTGTGTTCACTTAGCTAAGCTGAACTGCAGGCCCCAGACTTCCCTTTCTAGCATGTTTCTGGTTGAGATGAGCTATGGGGATGTTATCTCACAGGAGCTGGAGGATTGAAGGGAAGCAACAGTATTTTAGCACACACCTTTTCTCAGGTGTTCAAACACTAATTCAGGTGCTGCTGTGAATGGATTTTGCAGATGTACTTCAAGTCCCTAATTGGTTGACTTAAAGTTCTTTATTTTTGGTAATCTTGACTTAGTCAGAACAACATGGCTTAGATCTTCCCTGAGCCCAGAGGCCGGAACCAGCACCTGGGTCTACAACTGCTCCACCTTCCCCCTGGATCTTTCTTCCTGTGTGCCTGGGGACAACAAGCTTTATGACCTGCCCATGAGGTTCCATCCTGCTCGTGATCTTCCCCTCTTGACTACCTGTGCTGTGGTCTTTGGGGCTTCCTTAGCCAGTTGTGCAATTACGTAAGTTAATTCCTCATAATAATTCCCTTAAAATATGTGTCTTCTGGTTCTGCTTCTTGGTTGAACTCTGACTAACACATAGAGTATAGTTGTAATTTGAAAATTACAGATAGAAAAACTGTTGCATCAGTGGGCACACACATTATATAAAGTTGAGCAAATTGGTTTATACAGTATGGGAATAGAATATTAGACTATCAACTTCTATTTATTTTTTATCTCGAAGAGAGAGAGAAAATAAAAAATTAAGTTTGACCAGTATCTCTAATACGGATTAAATCTCATATCCTTACTTTGCCCCTATGTCAGAGGGTCACTTGTCACCTCCAATATGTGAGGCATCCTGAGGGAAGGTTACAGAATCCCATCACATGTCAGGGCTGACAGCAGGACCCTGTTCATTCACTACCAGTAAATTACAATACATTGGCACTGTAGGTTATATAGTAACCATAATTATGAATGTATAGCTTTAGGAAGTACATCCACATGGATTTATAAAATACTAAATTTAACTATATTAGTATTAAAAATAGATATGTAGTTTAAAAAAACTGTACCGAATAAGTTGAACTGAGTAAATAGCAATATTTCAAGCACAAGTGAAACATGGAAAAGTGACAAAACCAAGTCTTCCACTCCTGACACAGGTTCGTCCTAAGCCACAAATCCAGGTAAAAACAGTGGTGACCTAACAGATCTGATATACAATTGGTGAGAAAAAAATAATTGTCAATAAGACTATTGGAAATATAATATATATGTATGTATATACACACACATGCAAAATAGTCATTTTTGTTTTAAGTATATATTTTTGAGCTATTATAAAGTCACCATAATCAAAAATATTTCTTGGGCCGGCCCGGTGGCGCACTGCTACAGTGCACCGCTTGGGAGTGTGGTGGAGCTCCCACAGAGGGTTCAGATCCCACATACAGACCGGCCGCTCACTGGCTGAGCGAGGTGTGGGCGCAACACCGAGGGTTGCGATCCCGTTGCTCGTCCCGGTCCGGTGCGGGCGCGACACTGAGGGTTGCGATCCGTTGCCGGTCACGAAAAGAGACAAAAAATATTTCTTACTATTGTTTATTCAGTTCTAGCTAATCTTAATTAATCTTTTGATGAACATTTTATAACGTATACAATATGCTAATAACATTTGAAACAATCTTAAGATAAGTAAATAAAAATTGTAGATGCATGTATGCATAATTTTTAAAGATTTTTTGGCATAAAAGATTAACATCTTTCAAAAATTCTAAAGTATTAGCTTTTCTCCTTTTTTCTCTTATTATCCCTTTGAACATCTAATAAAGGATATAAAGTGACTGAATCAAATCAGATAATGTCTGACATTTCTTCTAGCTTTAAATGTCCCTGGTCTATGAAGAGTTAATAGCTTGTTTTACTTATTATTTTTCAAATTCTATGTCCCACCTCCTGTTAGAGAACCTTTCATATTTAGCAAGTAATGATCTTTTCTTCAGCATCCTCCATAGTGACTGAGTCATGTTTTTCTTTTGCAAAATGTCAACTTTTAAATTCCCAAGTGACTTATAAATCAACCCTCTTCATGAACACTACCAGTTCCTCACTGTGCTGCCTGAAACAAAGACGCCACAAAGGTGAAAATCACCCAAGACCAAGCTGCAGGAGAGAAGCTCTCTCTGCCTCAGCCTTGGATTCCCTCTCTGGACATTGCATAACAGAAGAACAAAGTTTATCTTGCTTATGGCACTGTAATTTGAGATTTGGGGTCATATGCAGTTTAACTTAGTCTTAACTATTTACACAAATATTTATACAGAATGTTTTAAAATACATAAGTAGTATTGTAATATATTGTCCTGAGGAATAATAACACATCTTGACAATCTTTCCAGGACTGGAAATATAGAGCTAGTTTATGCTTTTTAATGGCTACATCTGTTTAATTAAAACACCATCTATTCAGTGTGTTTTATTTAACCATTCCCCATGGGTTAAGCTTGTTTCCCAGCTTTGGTTATTATAAATAAAAGTCCCAATCAACATGCATAACTGTGTCTCTTTTTACATGTATGAAAGCATTTCTCTAGATTTCGCAGTGCAATTTTGAGTTCAAAAGTATTCACATTTCCATTAAACTCCAAGT
Source organism: Galeopterus variegatus (assembly GCF_000696425.1). Classification (NCBI taxonomy): domain Eukaryota; kingdom Metazoa; phylum Chordata; class Mammalia; order Dermoptera; family Cynocephalidae; genus Galeopterus; species Galeopterus variegatus. The sequence goes on from NW_007736689.1 coordinate 24,604, forward strand.
TGCCTTTCTAAATATTTCCTAGTTTATTCTCCAACCAGTAGTATGCCAGTTGTGAGTGAAAATGATCAATTAAACCTGTCATATTTTTATTTTATAAGCCCCTTAAAACTGCTCTTTTCTGGACTAAAATTTTCCTGTACTTTTTCTTTTCTGTGTGGCATCATTTTCAGACTTTTCCTGATCATCGTAGCTCACTCCAATTTATTAATATTTTTTAAGTATGCCAACCAAAACTGTTCATATTACTACAAATCAAGAGTTTGGAAACTTTTTCTATAAAGATTCGGAAGTAAATATTTTAGGCTTTGTGGGCTAGATCAACTCTGTCATAACTGTTTAACTCTGCCATGATAGCACAAAAACAGTCCTAAGACACTACGTAAAGAAATGCATGTGGCTATGCTCCAATAAAACTTTATTGGCCAAAACAGATAGTGGGCCAAATTTGGACCATTTGTAATAAATTATAGTCTTAGATAATTTACCTTGGTTTGAAAAAATAGAACTCATGGTCAGTGTGGGATTAGCTGTGTTTGAAGAGAAATTAAGTCTAATTTAGTGTCTGGCATACAGTGGGTGCACATCAAATGCTTGTTGAATTAATAAATTGGAAAGCTATGTGTAAGTTCTGTGAATAATTCCACACCTAACTGAAAAGGAGAATATATCTGAAAAAAAATTATAATTGGAAAAAATTAATAAAAGAATATCTTCTCAGTGTTCTCACTCAGATGCAAGAATAGATGTGTTATAGAAAACAGGAGTGGGAATTCATAGAAGAATTCATGTTGGTATGAATGTAAGGATTAAAAAGGTGTCTGGCTGAGTAAACCCAAACTGCAATAACAAAGTCTGTCTATTTTCAAGGCAATGAGGTACAGAAGTCGATCACATCATTTTGAATTTTCTGATTACAAATGAGGTTATTTTCTTTCTAATTCGACATTCATTTGACAATTTACAAAATTCACTCAAATAAGCTTAAATTGAGTGCCTACCAAATGCCAAAAAGTGGATAAGACATTCTCCATCATTGCTTCATTCAATCATGACAATCATATGAATTCAGTAGGGTTTTCCCCCATTTTCCATATCACGAAATGAGAGCTGAGAGCAGTTTAGTAACTGTACCAAGGTCACAAAGCAGATATATTGCTTAGTGTAGTGCTCACTGCTCAAGAAATGAGCTCAAATGGTACCTGGCCTTAATGCATAAAATATATAAAATAACTGGCTATTTCAGTGCATATTAACAACCACTTTATATTCTTTCATGATTCTGTGGGTAAATTGGTGGGTTCTCCTGTTACTCATGATTGCTGCTGGGGCTGCAGTTATCTGAGGGCTTGCTTGGGTTGGCTCCTTGACATGCTGGAAAATTGCCCTGGCTGTTGGCTGAAAGGTCAGCTGAGCTACCAACCAGAGATCCTCAGTTCTCTTCCTTGTGGACTCTCCAGGTGACATGGACCTCTCACAGCATGACAGCTGAGTTCCAAGGAGCAGAAAGTAAAAGAGGCCAGACCTCTTGCATCCTGAGCTAGAATATCTTTTCTCCTGCATTCTATTAGTCAAATCCAGTCAAGACTAGCACAGATTCAGGAAGAGGCAAATAGGTCCTACCCCTGGATGTGAGGAGTGACAAATGTGTACCAAGAGTGAAGAAATTATTGGCAGCCATCTTTGGGGCTAACCATCACACCATAATTCATAGTAATATATGAGCAAGAAATAAACACAAGTTATTTCTCACTAATAAATGACAATCTGAGGTGAACAATTCCTGGTCATCAGGCAGCTCTCCATGAACTGATCCAGAGACCAAGGCCCTTTCCACAATTTACAGGCTCCTAATCATTTTCTTCTAGCAAGGAGAGGGAAGGAAAGCACAGAGAAGGCACCCCTCCTCTTCAAAAGCCTCTGAGGAAGGGATACACATTAATCCCTCTGACAACCCATAACCCAATAATCACATAACCACACCAAAATACGTGCAGGGCTAGGAAACCTTCTTAGTCACTGTCTGCACAACAACTCCATCCATCTCCACCTTTCCTCCAATAAAACCAATTGGCTAGTCATCTCTGCCAAGGCTGATAAAAGGAAAAGCCAGGACTGGAATCTATATCTGTATGATTCTGGAACACATATTCTCTTCATTATGCCTACAGGAAAGAAGAGAGCCTACTATAAAGACCTTACAGGAAGAAAACAAATAAACCAAGTAAATAATGTGATGTAATAATCACCACAGTTAAGACACACATTGGATACTGCAGTAGAAGAATTTGGCATGGAAGAATTTAGAGAGTGGCAGAAGATGCGATTAGAGAAATAAGAAGGAGGCTCTTATGAGGAATGACTCTGTGCAATGATAAAGTGTAGAAAACCACTGAAGGATTTTAATGAGGGAATGACAATGTAAGACTTTAGAAATACTATCCTATCTATATGATCCAATGTAAACAATGGATCATATAGATCCATTAATTAAACAATAGGTCTTCAATAATATCTTGAATTCTTTTATCATGACAAAGGTAATTTATCTGGGTGAGAAGATATTCTCATGAAAAGAATTCAAATTATCTCTATTATTGACACCTTGTACATCATTTCTCTCATAACCTGTCTAAGCTATGCTTTCCGGCATGAAGATCATTCTTAGTACAAAAAAACAAAGGTAAAATAGGATTTGAAAAGTTTTTTCTCTTATAAAAAGACAGCTTGTTCTTCTTCTTTCAGACTTAGATTTACCTTCTTATATATCTATAGCACTTTAAGCATTAATTACAACTGAAAGAACCATCACAAAATATCACAAAGCACTTGAGATAAAGTTTAAAGATGAAGCTAATGTTCTGACCATGAACGGAAGGCATGCAATCATGAAATTCCATGGGATCTTGTATTATTCCATTTTGTGTTGCTATAACAGAAGTACTTGAAACTGGGTCATTTATAAAGAACAGAGGTTTATTTGGCTTACGATTCTGGGACAGCTGCATCTGGAGTGGGCCTCAGGCTGCTTCTACTCATGGCGGAAAGTGGCAGGGAGCCGGTGGGTACAAGCAGATCACATGGCGAGAGGAAGCAAGAGAGAAAAGCAAGAGAGAGAAGGTGCCAGGGTCTTTTTAAGCAATTAGCTCTCACGGCAACTAATAGAGCAAGAACTCACTCATTAATCCCCCCTCGCCAGGGAGAGCATTAATCCATTCATGAGGGATCTGCCCCATGACTCTATCAGTTTCCAACACTGCCACATCGGGGATCAAATTTATACATGAGTTTTGGAGGGGACAACACATCCAAACTCCATCAGGTCTCTTTGGAAAAGATTATGAAACAGACTGAATTATAGGAACATAATTTAAAACAAGGTGAAGCTATTTCGAGGCCATAACTAGGAGTTCCTGAAATGACACACTTAGAAGTTCTACTTTATTCTTTTAAAAATGGAGAAGCACCGAAGGGCTTTGTGGAGGTTCATCTTCTCAAATCTGTGTTTTTAGAGGGCAACTGTAGAATGGTTTGGAAGAATAAGAGAACTAAAATTAAGGTGCCTAAGCCAGTTAGGAGTTAATTGCAGCCATTAAGGTGCATAACCCCATAACCTGGGGTTATGAAGGGGTGGACTAAGTGGTGTCAGGGGAGAATGGGAAGGAGTTGACAAGAGAAGTTGGGGAAGTTGAAGTCAGTGCTGAGGTTTCTTATCAATGAAACCAATAAGATGGCATTATGCCAGGAACCCAGATAGGTCACATGAGCTTGGGAGGTTTAGGACACAAATATTTTTTAACAATTTGAAATACAGGATGTATCAGGATATCAGGAAAGATTATCTAAGAGAAGATTGGAATTCACATCTGGTGACCAGGAAAGAGATCACAGTCACATAAATTTGAGGACAGGAATTGCTGATCCTGGTTTTCTAGCTACTGGTTCCTGGAAACTGTTTTATGGCACTACCTTCTGAGCACTAGTAAACAAAGTTCATCACATATACCAGCAGTCTTCAAAAGTTCATGGAAACATTTGTATTATCTATTATTTGTATCAATAATATTCATATTATTCTATTTTTCCACAAATCTTTTGATGTAGCCTCATATGTGGTTTTAGTTGCTTGGGATTTTAATGGTGAAGGCTCTGTGTGTGTGTGTGTGTGTGTGTGTGTGTGTGTGTGTGTGTGTGTGTGTGTGTGTGTGTGTGTGTGTGTGTGTGTGTGTGTGTGTGTGTGTGTGTGTGTGTGTGTGTGTGTGTGTGTGTGTGTGTGTGTGTGTGTGTGTGTGTGTGTGTGTGTGTGTGTGTGTGTGTGTGTGTGTGTGTGTATGTCTGCACACACAAGCATGCACATGTGCATTCTTGACTAATGGAAGAAGATAAAGCAATCAAAAATTAAAATAATAATTATTATTGACTTCATACTTGACAAGTTAGCAATTTAATGCACCAGGACACTCAGCACGGTAACAACTGAATTGTCCATAACCAAAATAATGTATTTTCTTTCACAGTGAAAATTACCACTTAACACAGATTCTTTCCTATTGCTGTCATTTGACCTTTAGTTGTACTTTAAAGGATTATTGCACAGCAGAAAAAGCACATAGTCACTATGACTCTATAAAATTAACTTTTCTAATATCCCACAAATCACAAATTCCTACAGATCAAAGCACTGACTACTGGATAAAAGTAAAATTCAGATGCAATCATGAACAAAACTCTTTAAAGTGATTACAAAATTTGAACTTAATAAAAGTCACATGAGATAATCCCCTGAATATAGAAACCTATTGATTTACATTTTAATGAAAACAGAACATTATTTAGAAAAAGGTAGACTTTTAAAAGCATATGAAAAGAAATGCATTTCAGAACACAGGCCTGGAGTTCTGAAAACTCTTCTGGTCTTTTAAAACATAAATCCTCAGAAATTCTTTAGAAACCTAGAATTTGTAGACATACTTCCTTCTTTCTATCCCTGCCCCTTATCTCCCTTTTTTTGTTCTAATTTACAGCATTTGTCAAGCCCAGATAGGATGAAAATAATGTAAACAGGCAGCTATGGGCAGATTTTGTTGTAAATATAGAATCTAAAGCTTGGAGCAATATCTGGATGCTATTTGCTTGGCAGTGATGTAGATGTTCAGACAGGACAAACTTTCACTGGGAGGTATAGCTATAAATAAAAATGTTCCCAAAGAGAAGGTAACAAGTTGACATCTCTTTCTAGATGAGCCCAAAATTGGGCCCTCCATCCATTCTGTTCAACAGACTTGAGATGGGTTCCCTCATCTTTAGATGAGAGACATTTAAAGTCCTAGTTATAATAAGCTGGAGCAAAACCCCTCAATATTAATGTGAGTTAAGCCATTTTATAGCTAAGTAGTCAGAGGAACTTAAAGGCTATTGTATTAAGTCCATTTCTGTTGCTTATAACAAAATACTTGATACTGGGTGGTTTATAAAGAAAAACGAAATTTGTTGCTTACAGTTTCTGATCCTGGGAAGTTTAAAGTCCATCTGGTGGTGGCAACAGTGACCCAGGGGCCTCACACTGCAAGACGGTGGAAGGAGATACAGCAAAGAAACAGAGCAAGACAGACTCTCCTCTTCTTTTAAAGCCCTCAAAACCATGCCCCTGACCACCATTTTTAACCCATTCCCTAAGGCAGCAGTCAGATGACAGACCAAAATTCACATCATCTGGATAAATAGCACATTGAACCAGCCTAGTGGAGAAGAAGTTCATTCAGAAATAAAGACCGTGCTTCCATCCTGAGAGCTCTGTAAGTGATCTGAAACAAGCTCCCTAACTCTAAAGCATCTTTCCCAGACTTCTATAAGGCACGCCCCTTTTCTACGAGCATTGAAATCTTATATCCTCTGTTTATGGCAGAGATTATGGTGATGGTTTCACAGTTGTATACGTATCTTCAAATTCATCCAGTTGCACATATTTAATATGTACAGCTTTTTGTATGTCAATCATACCTCAATAAACTGGTTTTATTAATCAAAAATTATTAATAAAATCTCATACCCTCTTTAATATAAGGTTGTATGAAAATATAGGTATTTCTTTTTTTGAAATATAAAAATATATATTAAATGTAACGTTTCAAACTTCACACACACCATATGCAGATAATGTCCTTTGCCCTACTATGAACATCTTCTAAAATCTAATAGTCAATGGGTGTGTCCTTACAGGTGATTACAGGTGCTAATTTAATTAGCTGTTTTTGCACTGCATGCTACCAGGAAATGTAGATTGGATGGAAACTACACTTTGGAAGCCAACCCCGTAGACATTGGTTTTCTGAGCATGCTGATGCCAGAGATCTCATCTCCCCCAAAAATAAATCTGATGGCCTCACATCCTCACTTTAAAAACCTCCACCTCCTTCCCATTGCCTTGAAGATGAATTTCAAACTTGACACAACAATATTGCATTACAATTGGCCCTTCCCTGTTGGCCCAAATTTGCCGTTTTGATCTCCTCTTCCATCATCCACAACTTTCTTAGAAAACCTGAGCTCCAACCAAAATGACCCTCCCTTTCACTCATGACTTTGTACAACTTATTATTTCTACCAGGAATAAAACAGCTTCCTTTGCTCCTTGTGGCAAAATGCACACTCCTCACAAATCTGCTCAAAGTTCACAACTGTTTTGGGGACCTCCACAACTCATCTAAGCAAAAATGGTCAACCCATCCATTGTGCCTCCACAATATCCTCCCATAACATCCACAAAATTCTGTTTCTAGATGACCCCTCATATATCTGTTTCTTCCATTGGACAGAGCTCCTTGAAGACAGAACTTCTTATTCATTTTTGTTTTCCCAAACAAGAACCCAACAAATGTTTTTAGAATAATAAATGGGTCAATGAGCCAATGAGAAGTGAGGTCCATATGGAGAAAGACATGTGTCTATGGGAGTGCAAGGTTATGTGACGTCATGTGCTAGCACATTCAACATTTATAAGAGCACTTGAAATCTAAATCAAAATGTTAAATCAAAATGTTTTCCATCTTACAAATGGATAAACTGAGGCACAAGATTCTTCAGTGAATTCTCTAAGGTCTCACAATTAGCAAGTAAGAAGCTAAGATTAGAACACACACCAGTGGCATCAAAGCCCATGTGTTAACTACAAAAGTAAGCTGACAATGATTATGTAATCTAATAATCCAATTTAGTAAAATGGAAAGTCAAAGAGCAATTTACCAAAGGTATATATAGCACAGCTGATTCATTACAGAGTTGAAATTGACCTCCACATATCCTGACGTTCAGAGTTTAGAATCTTCTCACTTATCACGTACACGGCCTTCTGTTGGACACGAAAAGAGAACCAGAACAAACAGACACAATCCCTGCCCTCAAGATGCAAAGAAGCTTATACATTGTATTAGTCCATTTCTGTTGCTTATCATGGAATACCTGAAACTGGGTAATTTATATAGAAACGATATTTATTTCTTATTCTGGGAAGTCCCCAGTCCAGAGAGGCCCCACCTTTCAAATATTGTAATCGGATTTCCTACCCTCTTAACACTGTTACAATGGGGATTGCATTTCCAATAAGTGAACTATTGGGGGACACATTTGACCCAGAGTATACATAAATAGCTATTAGTTCCAAGCAAACTAAGGATCTCCAAAAGTTTAATTGATCTGTTATGGAAGTTCAAAGGTGAGTATAATTACATCTCTGTATTAGTCTATTCTGCGTTGCTGTAACAGAATACCTGAGACTGGATAATTTACGAAGAACAGAGGTTTATTTGGCTCATGATTCTGGGACAGCTGCATCTGGCATGGGCCTCAGGCTGCTTCTACTCATGGCAGAAAGCAGCAGGCGGCCCACAGGTACAAGCAGATCACATGGAGAGAGGAAATGAGGGGTGGGGAGGTGCCAGCTCCCCTGGAACAACCAGCTCTAGCTGGAACTAATAGAGCGAGATCTCACTCACTACCCCCACCCCCAAGGGAGAGCATTAATCCATTCATGAGGGATCCACCCCCATGACTCAAACAGCTCCAGACACTGCCACGTTGGGGATCAGATTTCCACATGAGTTTTGGGGAAACAATACATCCAAACTCCACCAGTCTCACTGTGGAGATCAAAAAAGACTTACAAGAAGACATTGAATTTGAGGTGAGCCACAAAGCTCAAGTAAAATTACTTGAGAAGAGTTTTAGGTCAAGGGAATGCAGGACGTGTGTTCAGGGAAACTGGAGTCCTCTGATTTGCCTGGAGCCTGGGAAAGTTGGCGATAGGGCAGGAAACTGTGGATGGGGTCTTCCTCTGAACTTCAGTTGTGCGTTCCTGACTGAAATGTATGTCTCGTTTCCATAGCAACCAGAAAGACTTCAAAGGCTTTGGAGCAAGGAAACACCAGGATCAGAGCTGCCCTAAATTCACCGAAAGGTCTCCATGAAACTTTCAGGGATTAGGAAACTTCTGTGGTAACTTTAAAAAGCTGAAAAATAATATGAGCACCCATTTACACTGCTCGATTCAAATTAGTTTGTAGCTTACGAGAATGACTGTCCCCAAATGAATCCACGAACTTCAGCAGAGTATTAAGAAGAATATTTAAATTTCTTAAATCATACCACTTGGCCATTACAAGAACGCAAAAATAACATATGTGCATGTTTGAATTATGATAAACAGGGAAAGAGGCTGTTGCTATGTTATGCTGATATAAGCTGTATATTGAGTCGGCATGATCAAAAAGCTAGTTAAGTAAAAGTGAATTAATCAAACCAATTAACAACAAGTAAGTGAAGCAACTAGTGCTGTGAAATTTTTTGTTATTCAAATTTTTGTTTTATTTTCAGTTGGAAACCAGGTTAGGGAATCTCTTCAAGCTCATACTGTTGGAAATACAGCTAAATCCACATTAAGTTTACAAGCAAATTCTTGCTTTAACCGTTGAATCATTAAATTAAACTCTTACTCAAAACAATAGTTCCAAATAATATTTTAATATGTTCTTACTATGCAGAATTTAACATGGTAGTTTATTGTAATATACTTAAAAGAATAATCCCCTTCTCAAAAGGGCAAAGTAATGGTTTTTGAAGGTAACGGGAAACAATTTTTTATTGAGAAAATAACAGTTAGGCAGATGGAAAAGAAATTTTTTATCAAAAGAAAAATAGAAGCCTGAAAGAATTATGAAAATTTCTCAGTAACCAGGAAACATTTTAATTTTGCAAGTCTTAAACTAATGATTTTACTGATACCCAGTAAGATACATGTAGTCACAGGGTTCTGGGAAATAATATATTTTTGCATTCAATTAATTACACTGCAAGCCTCAACTGACCTATTTTTAACAGTAACCACAGCTGCTTATGTTCATAATAAATCTAGAAGTGAACCTAGTGCTCTCTCAGCTCTTTTGAGTTATAAACTTGGTTTCTGCTATCTACAAGGGAAAAATACTTTTATTAAATCATTGGTGCTAAAAAAGACAAGGCTAGAATTCTACTCATATTCTTCTTCCTAATTCCAGGAACATGTTAATCCTAATCCAGGATTAAACCAGAAAATTTTAAATTTAAGAAAATTCTTAAATTATATTACCCCTATTGGATTTTCTCAGGTTAAAAAGAGAAAAGTAACCGTTAAGGGAGGAATATACATCTCCTAAAGGCCTAAGTTAGCAGCCACTGCAAGCACAAATGCCATTAAGTCGGGAAAGAGTTTGCGGGAAGTATCTAAGGAAATACATGCATTCACACATAGAAATATAAAAACCACATAAAAAGGCTCTAAACCACATACTCAGAATTTTAAAGAAGTCATGCACAACTGAAATGACCAAAAATGCAAAATTTAGTACTGCTTCTATGAGAGGTCTTTTTGGTATAATGCTTGCAACATTAGTTGGAACTATCAGGCCAAAATCCTAATCAAAACAATTCCTGAATGGACTGTTTAACATGAAATCATGTAGATGCAGCAAAATGATTACTTGAGAGCTGAATAAAAGTATTGAGTGTATTATGTTCACATCATTTAAGATATGCTGGCATTTTCAATAATAAGTAACACATGAGAATAACTACAACGTGGCTCTTGCGTTAAATGACTAGTCCCTCTTGCCCATCCATGGTCAGTAGTCAGAGTCTTCCCCTGGAACAAGAGGGCATCATCTCAGTGCCATCCTCTTCTTTCCACAGTAGGGACCTGCTTGCTCTCTGCCTCTCTTTACCTGCTTCTTCATCTTTAGCTCCTCCACAACAAACTAATCACTTCCCTGTATTAAACCAATATACTAACTGCAAGCTGTTACTATCTGAAACTGCTCAAAGTCCGATTTAAAGTACATGCTTTCTGCCTCAACCACTAATAGCTCTTGTTTTCTATTTCTGCTTTTTTTGATACTGCCTTTTTCTATTTCTATTTGCAATAATTAGAAAATCTGTATAATACTGGAACCACAAGAGGTCTGACAATCCTGAGTAACTTCCTTAGAATACACATGTGTCTTACTACTGCCCTCTGGTATGACTGCCAAGGGAGAAATTCTGCATAGTTTCATAACTTTAAAATCAGAAAAAAATCAATAGTATCATTTGGGACTAATAGGGAAAATATCTTTCCAATGGTCAAAAAACTTTTTTCTCTCATTGTGTTATGTCTGAAGTCAGAGAAGTGGCTAAAGTTAAAACCTAATCTTAAGATGTTGTTGTGTCAAATTTTCCAATCCATAATGTGTAGATAACATATTAACTTGTTTTCACGGGAAAATGTTTGAAAGCACAGAAACTGTGTTTAGTAGATAACATCATTATTTGTTCTAGACATTACTCAACATATATGTATTGAACAACTGTTATACATTTAGCGACAATAATGTAGAAGTCATTGAGAGGTTACACAAAGAAATACAAGGTAAGAGCTGTATCTCATGAGGTTGGTAATCTGATATGAAGATAAGAAACAAAATTATAAAAAAATAAACAACATGAATGCCAAATGAAGGGTATCAAGCCTTATATCTACTTATCACTTTACAAAGTACTTTCATATCCATTATCATATTTAATACTCATATATTAACCTCATAAGATAGCTCCATATTACAAAGAAAAGTCTAAGGTTCGGAAAGGTGAAATTAGCTGCTCAAAGACATAGTTACTGAAGAACAAAGCTGAAATCATTTTTTAAGTCCTTCCAATGCTAAATACAATTTTTTTCAAAATTAGATTCCATAAGCTTCCCTTGGTAGCTCTTTCTAGCATTAGTGCTAGGCTGTGACTATACATAGCTGAACTCAATTGAAAACTCATATTTATTTAGGAAATAAACCACTGTATATAGCTAGCCGTGGGTGCCAGTATCTCATTTAAATACATTCATTCATAAAAATAATGTACCCCCACCTTTGAATATATATAGTAAATATAATTTTTTCTGCTGTATTACTCTGTCAGTTAGGATCTTGTCAGGCAAAGAGAGATCATGCCAAGAAGTTCATAGAAGGAATTTGACTGGTGAAACTAATTACAAAGATGTTGGAAGAGCTTAATAGCCAAATAGGGAAAGGCAAGGCATGAACAAAGATTAGCAACAGCCAATATTACCTCTAGGTCTTGAGGAGACCTACTGAAGGGAATGTGCACTTGACAAGAGATGCCTGGTTAGGGCTGAGACCAAAAGAAATGGGCCGCCTGGAGGAAGCTAGAATCCCAGAGTAGTTATCGCCTAAATTAGGTGGGAGAGAATCTAGATGGAGTAAAAGGAAAGCAAGACTCTGGGACCAAAGAAGAATCAACACCTCTGATCTCTTTTTTATAGCTGAAAAACATAAAATAATCTCTGTCCATACTAGGAAATCAAAATCCCCAAGAGCTAAGGATTGGATGATGATGTCTGGGCTAATCACTGAGGAATTGTACAAGCTCTGGGCTGGCCATTGTGGTCTTTGCAGGAAGTGTTCTTTCTTGTACCCTCAAGATTATGGTTATGATGCCATTTGTCTTCGCTGTGAATGTGACATGCCAGATTCATGATGACTGCTTCAGTTGCTTTTCCAGCAGAAGTGATGTCTTCTCCAGTGTCAGCAGGCCGGACACCCAACCATGAGGATTTGTCCCTGGATTCCCACCTCTGCTCACTTTCCAGTCTCCCTCCAATGCCTGCCATTGACCTAATGAGGAGGGAAGTCATTTGTTGAGGACATCTGGCAAACATGCTTTGCAAAGGCCAGCCCTCTGAGCTGAGTAAGAAAGGAACATGGATCCGTGAGTGGCCTAATTCCATTGGAATTGAAAAGAAAAATCAGAGCACTTGGAATTTAGAGGAAGAAAAGGTTATTTTGTGCTAAGACAGGAATGGCTTTGACATGAGTCTTGAGTAGCATTTTAGAAACATATAGAGAAAAACGGAGTTTACAGTAGGAAAGAAAAAGTCATAAAAGTCACAGAGTAGAAGAAAAAAATGTCTGGTGATAATGAATAGCCCAAGTCAATAAGTAAAAAAGTTGGTAGACGTGCTGGGAGCTACTGGGGAAAGAGATTAAGATGACATTGGGAAAAGACTCAAAGTCCGAACCTAGAGGTAGATGTGAAGCCCATGCAATGCACAAATGCGATAGCAGGGAATCTGGTAATCTAGAAGGAGAATGAAAAGGTGGAAACGACATGGAGCTCAAACAAGTGCATTAGATCAAGCAAAATTTTGAATTGCAGGTCAATTTGACCACTGACATCTCCTTAATTTACCCACTTGTTCCTGTCCCTGCAGCTGAGACCCTATCCAAAGCACCATCACCTAACATGTTATATTTGTAACTAGTCTCCCACAGCTTCTGTTATGCACTGTCTACATTCTATCCCACAGAGCAGTCAACATGATCTTTTATGTTTTTAACTGAATCTGATCACTCCTCTGCTTTAAATGCTTCACTGGCCCCCTGTTGTATGAACACCAGAATCCTTACCATGATCTGATCCTGCTTCTCTCTCTACCTCTTCCCATGGCACTTTTCTCTCATTCCCTCTACTCCAGTCACACTGGAGTTCCTTTGATTTCTCAGCTATGCTGCCTGGCTCAACGCTGCACTTCACTTTCCTCTGCCAGGAACACCTTCCTCCTTCCCCATCTTCCCACATAACCCAGGAGCCCCACTCTTCTAACTTCAGGTCAAAAGCCATTTCTTCAGGGAAGCCTTACCTGACAGCCCTGACTAGGTAAATTCTCTCAATTATATACTTTTATACTACCTACATGAATGTTATTGCAGTTGAAATTGAATAATGGGTGAAAAGGGATGTCAAAGAAGAAGGAGTCAAAAATAATCTCCACATTTCTGACTGGCTTAGTAATCGAAGGGTAGAAAGGTCACAGGAAAAGGAAGAGAGGAAGGTCAGGAACTGACGTTTGGATGTGCCGAGTATGCGGTGTCTTTGTGACAAACAGATGAGATTATCAGATAAGAGGTTCAATGTCCTGGTCTGGAGCACAGAGGGGAGATTGGATCAGGAGTCCCCATGACATCTTAGTGGCTAAGCCAGTCATACCCAAGCTGAGATTCACTCATCTTCCACTGCAGCCTACATGATCCTCAAGCCATGTCATCAGCTCTAATGCCACTTTTACTTTCTTCCTAGATGATCCCTTCCTTTTCCCTGGTTTATCTTTACAATGATAATCCTAAATTTTATACTGCAGCCTGATTTCATCTCTGGGCATCAGGATCTGGAGGGAGTGGTAGTATTTTGAAACACACTGATAGGAAGGAAGACTATTCTAGGAATGTGGTGGGGAATTTTAAATCAAGCAATGGATAAAAATTAAGGCAACAAAAACAGCAATTATAGATTATGTACTTAACAAATGATAATTTATATACTTCTAATCATAAGTATTATAAGAAAAGCAAAAAGGAGAGACAATAACAAGTAGAAACCTTCTTTTTTAGTTGCTTAAAGGGCCAAGGGAGGTCTTCCCAAAATTAAGCTGAGCCTGAGAGATAAGAAGGGGCAGATGTCCAAGGGTAACATGTTTGAATAAGGGCAAGAAGGAAGAACCAGGTGAAAAAAAATATTTTAGACCAAAACGCAGTATGTACAATGGCTCCAAGGTGGGAAAGGCCATGGTAAGCATGAGAGACTGGAAAAGTTCCTGTGTGGACAGAACATGAGATGCACGGTGAGTCTGGAGACTCAAGCAGGGATGAGGTTATGAGAGTCCAAGATCACTGTCTCCTCGAAACCACTCACAACTTGGCCTAGCTGGTCCTACACCGTCTACCTGCATTTTCCTCTACAGGTTAATCTCCTCTCGCTCCACTACACACACCCTGTACTGCAGCTCGACCAATCCTCTTTCTGTCTGCTGGAATGTCCTCTTCTCTTGTCTCCCCTTTTCTACCTTTTCATCTTTCATTCATTTCTCAAGTATCAATCCAAATAGCAAGCAGAGGTAGTTGCTTCATCCTCCAGTGTCTATAGTACAATACTTTGCTTTTTCTTCTGGGAGCGTACTTCAAAAGGTTCGTGGAAAATGGAATTGCAAGATAACTCAAAGCTTTCCATGAACTTTTTGAAAACCCCTCGTATTTTAATGCTTGCTAATGTATAAGTAATTGACCTTTTACAGGCTACTAAAATATCATATCCTCTAGTTTCTTATTTAACCATACCTAGTCATTGCATCCTCGGGGCCTAATCTTGGCGAATAATCAATAAATTTAATAAATCGATTATTAAAAATAAACAGATCTGGAGGCAAGATATAAATATTAATGGGCTAAAAGATTATTTATTTAGGCAGATGTTAATTGAATGGATTACATCCAAAAGAATAATAATCAATTCCATGTTTAAAACTCCCTGCATGAGGGCTGACATAATTTGCATTTTTCAGAGCTGGAAGAATCTTGTGCTTTTTTTGTTTGCCATGATTCCAAGACAATGACTGTATTCAAACCGGTCTGCGTCTTTGAGACATTAGCACAAACATCTTCTCTTGCCTGTTTTGATTCCTTCTTTCCGTTCCCCATCTCACACAGTCATTCACGTGCTTATTACTTAATTATTTGGATGATATTCAGTATACAGGGAGAGCTGGTGTGGTGTAGTGTGTAGACAGAGCAGAGATCACACAGACAAAAGGCAAGCGCCAGCCCAGTTGGACTACTTCCTCTGTCCTCGGCAAACTACGTGAAAAAGCAGTGGCTTCACCACCATCCGGTTCCACCTAATTATGAGCATTAAAGGGTTTCCTTTCTTTCTCTATCATGCCACCCCTCTGGGGTACCCGGTAGAGCTACCAAGTGTCCTGGCCATTGAAAAATGATACATTCACATAGGTCATTTTGGATGGAACTCAGAACAATAGGAGGGAGGGCACAAGCCTACAACAGTTCTGTAGAAAGAGCCATGTCAGCCAGCCGTGAAAGAAGAGCTATGTAGGTTCTTAACACAGCTGACATGCCTGACATACAGGCTTCCCTTATGGGCAAGAGGGCCTCGCGGTCATTGGCTGGGTGCTCCTACACTCGCTCTCTGTTTTGGGTTACAGAGAGCATAGAGAAGTCCCTCAGTGCTGACTTGATTCTCTAAGTGAGCCCCCAGGTACGGTCCACACAACCAAGGACACACTGACCTCCTCCAAGGGGCAAATCCCACCCAAGTTTCTTTCCCACTCTCAGCCAGGATGCTCTCACCCAGGATCCTAGCAAGTTGGACTCATGAGAGTTTTCTATTCCCTTTCCAATCCATTGTTATGAAATAAGCTCTATATCCTGCCATCTTGGCAGATCTTCCTTTTTGATTTTCAAGAGCAGTTCTTCTCTCAGTAAATCAAGTTCTTACAGAGGTTGACTGTTTCTTTCTCCTGCACTCCTGCATGGGATACAACAATCAGATCATCTCAAGGTAAAGTGGGTACCTCCCTGATAGGAGGAAGAGTCACATACAAGGAAGTGCAGAAGAGAAAAGCATGATGATTAAAAGATAACATTTCAAAACTTATCTCCCTGCACAGTAAGTTCAAAACAGAGATTATATCTCTTTTTCTTCTTCGTGGGATTGTTGTGACAGTCACACAAAATAATGCATAAAAATATGTAAGTGGAGTCTCATCTTAAGCAGAGGCTTGACTCCTAAAGAGCAAGGAAAAAATCCTATATGATTAAGAAAATTACCCTTAAAAATTTCTTAAATTGTTAATAAAGAATAACATACAAGTTTTTGTGCCTAAAATCCTATACCATCATTCTTAGCCACACAAAATGTTGAGAACCACCAAGTTAGAAAAAAAAGGATAATCTATATGCACATTTTCAGGCATTCAAACCATTTTATATGTAAGAAAACTACCAGACCCCAGAGATTGACTGGAAAATGGGTGGAGCATTTTAAATGATCTCTTATGCCTACCAGGTTTAGTCCATTTCACTTAATGTTAAGCCACTATAATATCAATAGATCTGTTCAGGTAAATATTAAAGAAAATAGTATCACAACCCTTGCCTTCTACTGCAGCCACAAAGGTCAGGAGACACCATTGCAACACCTTCACATGGTGTGCCAACACAGTGTCACAGGCACAGAGCCCAGTGACTGGGTTTACACTGAAGCTCTCAGCACCTTGATCTGCTGTCAAGATCCTTTTGGCCTGAGCTACACCCCTTGCTACATAAAGACATTGGCCCCAATCATTTAACAACTTCTTACTCTTAAGATCTAATTTTCTTGTAGACTCAGACACCAATAATTCACTTCTCACCTAAGCACCAGACCAACGGTGACAGCTAATAGGAGCTCCTCACAGTATGGACAGAGCTGGCAGGTATTTTCCTCTAATCACAACCGTCTGACACATAAAACCAACAGAGTATTCTGGTGCCTGTTATCTGGAATGTTTTGGGTGAGTGTAGGAGAGCTGGATGTAAAATCTTCCTAGAAATTCTAGCTAAAGCACTGGCCCAGATCTTTCAAAACTAAAGCTACCTCTTTCCTATCAGTGGGAAAATATGAAATGCATGACCTGCACTGAGCAATCACTGTCCTTCTATTGTGCTTTGTAAACAAAGATCCATCTTGTACAAACCAGTGCTTTTACTTTACCTTAAATGGCTCTAGATTCTGTTCCCTGCTGATCTGGTGGCCATTAGGAATACGGTTCTCCAAAGTCCCATAGGTTTACATTTTGTCTGAGTCAGTATAGAAAGAGTGTGGGCTCTGAACAGCAAGAAATACACACATTCCCAAAAATTAATGGCTAAAAGTTGAGGGTCAAGGGTGAAGACAGTAAATGTTGCTATAAAAGACTGAAGAAATCTTTATGATAATGCAACTATTCTGAATCTTGATTTTAGTAGTGGTTACACAAATCCACACAAGTGATAAAATTGCATAGAACTTTATATGCACATGATTGTGTGCCTGTAAAAACTAGTGGAATACGAGTAAGTTCTTTGGATAGGACTAATGTCAAAATCCTCATTTTGATATTGTACTATAGCATGCAAGATATTACCACTGATAGTGACTAGATGAAAGATACATGGGAACCAAATTCAAAATCCTAAAAGTCTTTGTTTTTGATATTTAATGGTCATAGATTATTATAAGCAAATTAATTCCTACAACAACAGAAGCTATATAAACAGCTTTTTCATTTTGTCAGCAGAAAAGATTTAGTTAGGATTTATCTTTTCTCACTTTTTGCATGAAGTTATTTAAATGACAACCTGATAGGTTTATAACCTTAAAGCTA
Organism: Galeopterus variegatus; assembly: GCF_000696425.1. Classification (NCBI taxonomy): domain Eukaryota; kingdom Metazoa; phylum Chordata; class Mammalia; order Dermoptera; family Cynocephalidae; genus Galeopterus; species Galeopterus variegatus. Next base: position 42,371 of record NW_007736689.1, read on the forward strand.
CATGTATGAGTGATTTTTAGTCCATCACTAACCTACACCAGTGGTTCTCAAACTGTGATCCCTGAACCATCAGTACTAGGGAAATTAGAAATGCAAATTCTACATACTGGACATCCATATGTAGAAAAATGAAATTAGGCCCATACCTTTCACCATATACCAAAATAAGCTCAAAATGGATTAAAGATTTAAATATAAGATCTGAAACTATAAAACTCCTAAAAGAAAACATAAGGGAAACACTTCAAGAAGTAGGACTGGGCAAAGACTTTATGTATAAGACCCCAAAAGCACAGGCAACAAAAGAAAAAATAAACAAATCAGATCATATCAAACTAAAAAGTTTCTGCACAGCAAAAGAAACAACAGACTGAAAAGACAACCTACACAGTAGGAGACAGTATTTGGAAACTAGGCATCCAACAAAGGATTAATATCAAGAATATACAAGGAACTCAAACAACTTAATAGTAAAAAGAAAAGTAACCCAATTCAAAAATGGGCAAAGGAGCTGAATAGGCATTTCTCAAAGGAAAATATACGAATGGCCAACAGACACATGAAAAATGCTCAACATCACTAAGCATCATAGAAATACAAATCAAAACCACATTGAGATATCATCTCACTCCAGTTAGACTGGCTATTATCGAAAAGACAGAGGTTAACAAATACTGGTGAAGAAGCGGAGAAAGGGAAATCTTCCTACATTGATGATGGGACTGTAAATTAGTGCAGCCAATATGGAAAACATTATGGAGATTCTTCAAACAACTACAGCTAGAACTGCCATATGATCCAGTAATTCCACTGATGGCTATATACACAAGGGAATGGAAATCATCACATTGAGGGGATACCTACACTCCCATGTCTATCAAAGCTCTATTTACCATAGCCAAGAGTTGGATCCAACCTAAACGTCCATCAACAGACAACTAAATGTTCATCAACAGGAAAATGTAGCATATATACTCAATGGAATACTAGTCTACCATAAAAAAAAAAAATGAAATTCTGTCATTCACAGCAACATGGATGAGCTTAGAGAAAATTATGTTAAGTGAAATAAGCCAGGCACAGAAAGAGAAATACCATATCCTCATTCAAAAGTGGGAGCTAAAAAATAAACAAAATTTTTTTAAAAAAGAAGAAAGAAAGATACAATAACAATAGTATGTTGAACTTTCAGAAGGAGAGAACAGAACATAAATCACCAGAGGTGGGAAAGAGGGAGGAGAAGAGGGAATTAGAGAGAAATTGGTAAAGGACTGAAATAATTACATTCTGTAATGTTGAATATACTAATTGTCCTGATTTGAGATCACATATTGCACACAGGTATTGATTTTCAACATTGTACCTCACAGAGATGTACAATCAATTAAGTTTCAATTAAAAAGAACAAAGAAAGAAAGAAATGGAAATTCTCTTGTCCCTCCCCAAACCTACTCTTGGGAGTGGGTATTGAGAGAAGGCAGGAAATTGTGTTTAATGATGAACTCTCCAGATGATTTTGATGTACATTAAGACTTGAGAACCAGGAAGTTCCAGTCAAGATGGTAGAGTAGACGGTTCCTAGCATCACCCTCTCCCACAAATCAACTAATTTGCAACTATTAAAAAGCAACAAGAGGCCCAAGAGCTGCACCAGAACAGGCAGTAGCCACACACCACAGTACCTCCAGCCCAGGCCAGTGCCTGCCACCAAGAGAGGCCTCAGAGCCACCAGGTGCACATGCCCTGAGTCAGCCACACCAGAAAAGGCAGGTGCTGTGGGACCCTCAACCCAGGCATTGCCTGCCACCCAGAGAGGCCTGAGAGCAGCTGGACCCACATGCCCCAAGTGAGTGGACCAGAACAGGCAGGTGCCACAGGACGCCCAGCTGAGGCCAGTCCCTGATGCCCAGAGAGTCCCAAGAGCCACCAAGCCCACATGCCCTGAGTCAGCTGCACCAGAAGAGGCAGGTGCCATGGGACCCCCAGCCCAGGCCAGTCCCCGCTGCCCGGAGAGACCTGAGAGCTGCCAGGCCCACATGCACCAAACCAGCCATGCCAGAACAGGCAGGTGCTGCAGGACCCCCAGCCCACGCTAGCTCCAACTGCCCAGAATTGTCAGTCCCTTCAGGATTCAGGCCAGATATCAAGGTGGAACGAGTGGACCATGATACCCCTGCTGATGACTAAACACCAAAGGAAATATACCAGAAATATGAAAAATCAAGAAAGTACATCACCACCAAAGGAAAATAATAACTCTCAAGCTCTAGATCCTACAGAACAGGAAGCCTTGAAATGACTAACAAGGAATTTAGAGAAACAATTCTAAGGAAACCAAATGAGATACAAGAAAACTCAGTTAGAAAACACAATGAAATCAGAAAAAATATATGGGATCTGAAAGAAGAAATGTACAAAGAAATCAATGCCCTGAAAAAGAATGTAGCAGAGCTTGTGAGCTGAAGGATTCATTCAACAAAACAAAAAAGAGTTTAACTAGCAGACTAGAACAAGCAGAAGAGAGAGTTTCTGACCTTGATGACAGGCTGTTTGAATTAACACAGGCAGACCAGAAATAAGAAAAAAGAATTTAAAAAATTGAAAAAAATCTGAGAGAGATAACAGACAACCTTAAGCACTCAAATATCCAAATCATGGGTATTCCAGAAGGAGAGGAAAAAGGAAATGGCATTGAAAACATACTCAATGAAATGATAGCAGAAAACTTCCCAGGTATAGGGAAAGTCACAGATCTTCAGACTCAGGAGGCCCAAAGATTCCCAAATGTATTCAACCCAAAAAGGTCCTTTGCAAGACATGTTATAGTCAAACTGGCAAAACTCAAAGACAAAGAGAGAATCTTAAAACCTGCAAGAGAGATGCAGCAAGTCACCTATAAGGGAGCCCCAATCAGGTTAACTTCAGACTTCTCATCACAAACCCTAAAAGCTAGAAAGGAATGGGATGATATATTCAAAATAC
>NW_007736689.1:45440-59686 GCF_000696425.1 Galeopterus variegatus
GAAAAGATAAATAAAATTGATAAACCATTACCATGGCTAACAAAAAAAAAAAGGAGAAGATTCAAATAACAAAAATTAGAAAAGAAAAAGGCGATATTACAACTGATCCATCTGAAATATAAGGAATCATTCAAGACTACTATACACAAATATACGCCAACAAGTTTGAAAATCTGGAGGAAAAGGATAAATATCTGGACACACACAAGCTACCAAAACTGAGCAAGGAAGATGTAGAAAATCTGAACAGACCAATAACAATTAAGGAGGTTGAAGCTGTTATCAGAAAGCTCCCAACAAAGAAAAGCCCAGGGCCAGACGGATTTACAGCATATTTTTACCAAACATTCAAAGAGGAATTGACACCGATTCTTTACAAACTATTCCAAAAGATTGAAACAAATGCAAATCTCCCAAAGTCATTCTATGAAGGAAACATCATCTTGATACCAAAACCAGGTAAAGATATAACCAAGAAAGAAAACTACAGGCCAATATCCTTGATGAATATAGATGCAAAAATCCTCAATAAAATGCTTGCTAACAGAATACAGCAACACATACACAAAATTATACCCCACGATCAAGTGGGATTCATCCCAGGGATGCAAGGTTGGTTCAACATATGCAAATCAATAAATGTGATACACCACATCAACAAAAGCAAAGACAAAAACCATATGATCATCTCTATAGATGCTGAAAAAGCATTTGACAAAATTCAACATTCATTCATGATAAAGACTCTCTACAAGGTAGGTATAGATGGAAAGTATCTCACCACAATTAAAGCCATATATAATAAGCCCACTGCCAATATCATCCTGGAACTAGACAGAATGCCCACTCTCACCACTCCTATTCAACACAGCATTGGAAGTACTAGCCTAAGCAATCACAGAAGAGAAGGAAATAAAGGGTATCCAGATTGGAAAAAATGAAGTGAAACTATCCCTGTTTGCAGATGATATGATCCTATACATTGAACAACCTAAAACCTCTACAAATAAACTCCTAGAGTTGATAAATGGTTCCAGCAGGATACAAAATCAACACACAAAAGTCAGTAGCATATCTAAACTCCAACAATGAACACGCAGAAAAAGAAATCAAGAAAGCTAGCCCATTTACAATAGCCACCAAAAAAATAAAATACTTAGGAATAAAGTTAACCAAGGATGTGAAAAATCTCTACAAAGAGAACTATAAACCACTATTAAGAGAAATTAAAGAGGACACAAGAAGATGGAAAGATATCTCATGCTCTTGGATCAGAAGAATTAACATTGTGAAAATGTTCATAGTACCCAAAGTTATCTACAGATTCAATGCAATCCCCATCAAAATTCCAATGACAGTTTTCTCAGAAATGAAAAAACCTATCCGGACATTTATATGGCATAACAAAAGACCACACATAGCCAAAGCAATCCTGAGTGAAAAAAATAAAGCATGAAGCATAACACTACCTGACTTTAGATTATATTACAAAGCTATAATAACCAAAACAGCATGGTACTGTCATAAAAACAGACAGATAGATCAATAGAATAGTATAGAGAACCCAGAAATCAACCCATACACCTACAACCATCTGATTTTTGACAAAGGTACCACACTGGAGAAGAGACTGCCTCTTCAGCAAATGGCGCTGAGAAAAACTGGATATTCTTATGTAAGAGAGTGAAACTAGACAGGTAACTCTTACCAAATACCAAAATGAACTCAAAATTGATTAAATAATTAAATATGCTTCCTGAAACAATAAAGTAAACATAGGGGAAACGCTCCAGGAAGCCAGGAAGTAGGAGTGGGTACAGACTTCATGAATATGACCCCAAAAGCACAGGCAACTAAAGGAAAAATAAACAAATGGGATTATATCAAACTATAATGCTTCTGCACAGCAAAAGAAACAACCAACAGAGTGAAAAGACAACCAACAGAGAGGGAGAAAATATTTGCAAAATATGCATCTGACAAAGGATTAATATCCAGAATATACAAGGAACTCAAACAGCTTTACAGCAAAAAAACAAATAACCCAATTAAAAAATGGACAAAGGAGCTGAATAGGCATTTCTCAAAGGAAAATATATGAATGGCCAACAGACATATGAAAAAATGCTCAACATCACTCAGCATCTGCGAAATGCAAATCAAAATCACTTCAAGATACCATCTCACTCCAGTTAGGATGGCTAATATCCAAAAGACTGAGAATGATAAATGCTGGTGAGGTTACAGAGGAAAAGGAACTCTCATACACTGTTGGTGGGACTGCAAAATGGTGCAGCGTTTATAGAAAATGGTATGGAGTTTCCTCAAACAATTACAGATAGATAGATCTACCATATGATCCAGCTATTCCACTGCTAGCTATATACCCAGAGGAATGGAAATCATCACGCTGAAGGGATACCTGTACTCCATAGTTTATTGCAGCGCTATTTACAATAACCAAGAGTTGGAACCAGCCTAAGTGTCCATCATCAGATGAGTAGATAAGGAAACTGTGGTACATCTATACAATGGAATACTACTCTGCTATATGAAGAATGAAATACTACCATTTGCAACAACATGGACGGACTAAGAGAAAGTTATATTAAGTGAAACAAGTCAAGCACAGAAAGAGAAATATCACATGTTCCCACTTATTTATGGGAGCTAAAAATAAATAAACACACAAATAAAGCAGGGGGAAGAAGACACAACAATCACAACAATTCCTTGAATTTGTTAAGACAAGTGAGCAGATATGATGTGGGGGGAAGGGGAGAGAGGGAGAGGGGAAAGAGGAATAGGTAAAGGGTCACGAAAATCAACTACAATGTATATTGAGAAGTTAAAATAAAAAATAAATAAATAATATAATAATAATAAATAATAAGTAATAAAATAAAAAAAGATTTGACAATCAATGCTTTACACCATCACTGCTGTAAGATATCTGGCAAACATTCGTGTTAAAAAAAGAGATAGCAAACAAACAAACCCACATAATCTTGATTGCTGGTGAAGGGAACTGATCCTCCCTAAAGACCCATGCCTGTTATGCCAGGCTATCGAACTCCAGTTGCTAATTCTGTTGTTAGGACAGTAGATTAGTGCAGCCATTATGGAAAACAGTATGGAGACTCCTCAAACAACTACAGATAGAATTTTCACAAGATCCAGCAATCCCACTGCTGGGTATCTAGCCAAAGAAATGGAAATAAGGTAATGGATAGTCCACTGCCCCAACAGTGAGCTTACTCTTCTATAGCCCCAAAGAATTTATTTTAATTACTTTTATTACTAAATCAATACATACTCACTGAAGAAAGTCAGAAAATAAAATTAAGCCAGAAAAAGAAAAATACAAATACTCAAAAAATACCCAAAAGGGAAAGTGAGAATGATCTTGTTAAATCTTTTACAGTTATATGAAACATAATATTATATGAAATATAATATATCCTGGGAGATGTCATGCCAGATAACAACTTAGACACACAAAAAATGCAGTCCTTATTACAATAAAATTACCTTTCCACAAAGCACCACAGCAAACAAATACAGGAACTCAAACAGAATAGTAAAAATAATGAGATCACTGTGGCCTGTTACTTGTAAGAGCGGAAGTTAGTGTTTGCTATGAGAAAAGCAATTACAGGCAATGAAGAACATGTGATTGTGACATGCACCTTCATTAATTTATTCAAAAAATATGTACTGAGTGCCGACAAAGTGTTGGAGATATGGCAGCGACCAAGACATAAAGTCTCTGTGCCCAGGGGTCTAACAAGCTAATAGGTGAGACCAGAGATAAATTTACTCTGAAGCTAACGAAGAATGGCTTCAGGACCACTCATTTGCACAGGTCTTTCTGAAACACCTTGTCCTGGTTTTGTATGCGTAATTCCAAATTATTTTCCTTAAAAGGATCACCAAAATTGTGCAAGCTTCAGACCCCACAAAACCTGGATTGGTTTCTAGAATTGATAGATAGTGAACAAGTAAAGACATAAATAAAAGATAAGTTCAGGTACTGACAAGTGCTGTGCAAGGAATTAGAATAACTGGATTTGATAGAGAATGACAGGGCTATTTTAAAATGGGAGATCAGAGAACTTATCAGCTGAGGCCCAAATAAAAATGCCTTAGATGAGTTTGGAAGAGCAACGACTAAAAGTTTTTAAACATTACTTTGCATTGAGTTTATTTACACACTTAACATGTTTAGATGAAAATTTATTCTTGCAGTAGAACAATGTTAAATTAGAGAAATTAATTATAACTTTTCAGAAGTGAGTCCCCACTCATATATTATTCTTCAGAGGTGTGCTCAATAGAATTCACTAAAATTGATCTCTTTTATGACTTCCGCACTTTATAATGAATTCATTGGGTTTTTTTAGTTATTTGCATTCTAATATCTCATGACTCTTCTATAAACATTTGAATATTTAAAAACCAATACTATAGGGCCGAGCCCATGGCACACTCGGAAGGGTGCGGTGCTGGGAGTGCGGTAGCGCTCCCGCCGCGGGTTCGGATCCTATATAGGGATGACCGGTGCGTTCTAAAAATGGGAAAGAGAAGTCTGTGCACTCTTAATTCAACACGGGAGGTACTTTTTTTTTTTTTCCTGCTTTCTTCAGAAGAACTTAACCAGAAAGGTACAGTATTAATATTTACCAAATTTTATAAATGCTGAGGTATGTACTTAACTGAACAAAACAACGGGTGGAATGATGATAATATGCCAAGGTGATTTAGATACAAATCTTCAAAAAAAAAAAAAAAAAACTAATACTATATGTAAAACCAATACTATAAAAACCAATACATATAATCATGCACCACATGATGACATTTTGGCCCACGGACCACATATACAATGATGGTCCTGTAAGATTATAATGGCTATACCATACAGCCTAGGTGTGTAGTGATAGGATATACCATCTAATTTTGTGTAAGCACACTCTATGATGTCTGTGCAATGAGGTAATCGCCTAATGATGCATTTTTCAGAACATATCCCTGTCATACTAGACGCATGACTATATATATTATATATATAAACACATATACATACATTTGATGAGACTACTTTAGCAAGCCTAGTGAGCTAAATCATTCGTAGTTTAAATACAGTGTGTATATGTATGTGTATCTAGTTTTGGTTTCATAATTGTTTTTATTATCCATTATTATCTATCTACACAAAAAGGGAAACAAAAAAAGGTTAGAATTAATGTTCATATAAATTTTAAATGACTTTTATATCTTCTACTGTAAATGGGATAATTAGGAAGTAGGAAGTGGTTGGGTTCTAAAGACAATTTTCTAACTCTAACATAAAAATATTAACTATGGTCATTTATATTCATATTCACAAAGTTGGATTCTTTATATCTTTTTATATTAAGAAGTAGAAGACAACTTACTATATGTTAGTGGTCTTTTCCCTCTACTGCTTTTTTTTCTTTCTCTTTAGTTTATTTTATAAAAGTAGTACAAGCATAATGCCAAAAACTCAGAAAGATAACATAAAAAAAAGAAAACTAGATAACACCAAGGTCAAGAGTTCTGATCCTCATACCAGTCAGCTGTCAAAAAAGAAGAAAAAAAAAGAAAACTGTAAGTCAATTTCACTTATGAATATACATATTAAAATTCCCAAGAGTATTGAATTATGAATCAGTTTTAATCTATGGTAAAATAATAATATGAGAGTACTTCAAAAAGCTCATGGAAATATTTGTATTACCTTTTTTGAATTTTTTTCATTTATTTACTACTTATTTTTACATTCTAACGTGTTGTTGCAGAGTGATGGGAAGGGGAGGAGAGGAAAGGGTGGAAGGGAGGGGAGGGGGAGGGAAGGCACTGGAAGGGCCCACAGCTTGCTCCTTCACTGGCCTGGTTGCAAACCCGGGAGCTGGGGGAGTCCATAAAATGGCTGAGACCCTTGGTTCCCCAATCCTGGCTCAGGGGTCCGGGGGCCTTCCGGCAGCAGGAGCCAGGAGTAGGGAGTCATGGCTTAGACCCTCAGCCTCCCCACCACCAGCTCAGGAGCCAAGGGGGCTTCTGGTGGCCACTTGTTAGCTACTGGGCTGGCTAATGACCCCTACTGCTTTTTATCTATAAAATGTTTTTGTCCTGTGTAAAATGCTGGTACTCCCACAGCTATACCTCTTCTAAGTTCTGAATCCCCATGTAAACATTTATAAAGATGTTTCTTAAGTAATGTTAACTCCCAAATCAATACAATCCAAGTAGAGATCTATTTGGAACATATTCATGTTGCCATGATCAATTAATCAAAATAGTGGCCATCAGATTCACATCTAACTCCAGAACTGTGATTTTCTTTTTAATAATGAGAAGCATATTGGGGTTACAGTGATGCCTACAAGAGTAGAAGAGGAGGGAAAAAAAAGGAAGAACAGAAGGAGAAAGACAAAAAGAGTCACAGGATAGAAAAGCCGAAGAAGGAATAACAGGGCGACCAATCTCCACTGGAAATAAGCAGCCCAGGACTTAGAAGACATCCACTTTCAGACTTTCCTTGGCTTTTCTTCTATTGTTGAGCTGAACGTCTACTCACTGTTTTAAAGTGGTCAGCTCCACTGGGGGTGTCTCACATTCACCCCAGAGGTGAATGACAGTCTTGTGTCTTTTTATTTCCTTCTATATTACACACCATCTAATTTTCCACTGTTGCGAAGCAACCCAGTCCCCATTCCACAATTTAACATCTGGACTCCTTCAGGTCTTTGAGAATTCCAGGTCATAAAATCTGTGTGATTACTGACAGCCAAATCCACGCTCTGGTAAACTATGCTCTTTCCCTTCAAGTCATCTCTTTTTAGTTAAAAGAACATTGCATTTTTTTTATGAGTACCAATGGTGACAATATTTCTCCAAATGCAATAATTACATGTTGGACTACACAACATATAATTTTGACAGAATATATCTCCATCAGATAAACAATAAAGCAGTAATCATTACTCCCTAATCATAAGATCTACATAGTCTCCTATGTTTAGAAATACAATATAAGAATTCTAATAGCCATAATATTTTACATCATATTTCTAAATAGTTGATATGTCATTACAATATGTATGTATACACATATATAAGTTCAATATGTCAAGTCTGTTAGAAGTTGAAGTGTTGGGCCGGCCCGGTGGCGCACTGGAGAGTGCACCACTTGGGAGCGTGGCGGCGTTCCTGCCGAGGGTTTGGATCCCATGTGGAGACCGGTTCCCGCTCACTGGCTGAGCGAGGTGCGGGCGCAACACCGAGGGTTGCGATCCCGTTACCGGTCAGTAAAAAAGACAAAAAAAAAAAGAAGTTGAAGTGTTGGGCCGGCCCGGGGGCGCACTGGAGAGTGCACCACTTGGGAGCGTGGCGGCGTTCCTGCCGAGGGTTTGGATCCCATGTGAAGACCGGTTCCCGCTCACTGGCTGAGCGAGGTGCGGGCGCAACACCGAGGGTTGCGATCCCGTTACCGGTCAGTAAAAAAGACAAAAAAAAAAAAAAGAAGTTGAAGTGTTGGTAGCTGGAGATTGGAGTTAAGACGAATGTGCGGTTATGGTATGAGGAGAGAGACATGGAAGAAAAGTAATCAATTTATCAGGTTAGAGTTAATAAAATTTTTAACCATAGAAAAAATGCATCTTCAACAAAGAAAATGTCTTAGATTAAAAGCTACTACCAAAAGTTGTTCTGTGCCATAAGAACCAGACCTTTGTTTGTCCTGTAGTCCCTGCTATTCCAGGTATGTCCTGCAGACCTGCAGCACTAGCCTCACACTGGAACTTGGTAGGAATGAGAAAATCTTGGACTCCATCTCACATTTACTGGATCAGAACTAGTGTTTAAGGTCTCCCAGTGATTTATGTGGACATTAAAGTTTGAGAAACACTACTGATTCTACAGTCTGCCTGATAAGCAAACCTGTGCATATAGTGATAGGTTGTGAATGCTTTTGGAAAACTGGGATCTATCATATTGTTGATTTCTGGTAGCCATTGAATAAAAATTATTTGTATAACAATTTACAAATATCATTAAAGTTACATTTTAGAAATGATATGTAATAGGTAGACCATGGAAGCTAACAGAGGTCATTTATGAGATAACTTGTATATTTAAAACCTAGAGTATAGAAAGACAAAGAACAGGAAAAATAAAACTTTTGCTTCAAAAGTAAGCTCTGGATCTTGATAGGAAATGATTGCTGTTAAAAGCAAAGATACTGACATTTTCAGATTGAAAGGTGAATTTTCAGCTCCTAAAGACACCTATGAGCACATGACAATATAATTATTATACACTTAAATGTCAAAAGATTAACTTTTTAGTTTCTACAGCAGTGGTTATCTAATTATCAAGAACTATTTACGATGTATTATACAGTCACTACATCAGTTCCAAACCCAGTCCTTCTAGACCCCTTCCTAGATAATTCTATATGTTCTGGTAGATTTCACTGGGATTTTCACCCATTTTTTTTTTCTTATTCCTATATAAATAATACCTAAAAGACACTAATCTACCTTAAACTCAAAATGTTAACAGAAAGCTGACATAAATAAAAGCCAATACAGTTAAATAGCATGGCCACTATGGAAAACAGTATGGCAGTTGCTCAAAAAATAAAAATAGAATTACTATATGATCCAGGAATTCCACTTCTGGGTATATACTCAAAATAACTGAAAGCAGACTCTCAAAAAGACATTTGTACATCTGTGTTCATAGCAGCATTATTCACAATAGCCAAAAGGTGAAAGCAACCCAAGTGTCCATCAACAGATGACTAGATTAACAAAATGTGGTATAAGTGAGAACATGTGGTATTTCTCTTTCTGTGCCTGACTTGTTTCATTAATATAATTTTCTCTAAGTCCATCCATGTTGCTGCAAATGGTACTATTTCATTCATTTTTATAGCAGAGTAATATTCTATTATGTAGATATACCACAGTTTCCTTATCCACTCATCTGATGATGGACATCTGGGCTGGTTCCAACTCTTGGCTATTGTAAATAGAGTTGCAATAAACATGGGAGTACAGGTATCCCTTTGACATGATGATTTCCATTTGTCAAAATTAATTAGTAAATAAATATACAAACAAATAGTCAGTGGGTTTGGGAGGGAAGAAGACACAACAATCACAACAATTCCTTGAACTTGTTAAGACAAGTGAACAGATATGATGTCGATGTGGGGAGTGGGGAGCAGGAGGGGGGAAAAGGAACTGGTAAAGGGACATGAAAATCAACTATATTGTATACTGATAAGTTAAAAGAAAAAATTTTTAAAAAAACAAATATGACCAAAAAAATGTGGTATATACATACAATGGAATATTATTTAGCCCTAAAAAGAAAGGAAATTCCAGCACATGCTACAACATGGGTGAAACTTGAGGCCATTATACTAAGTAAAATAAGCCACACACAAAAAGACTGATACTGTATGATCCCACTTATACGAAGTACCTAGAGTACTCAATTTCATAGAGACAAAAAGTAGAAGGGTGGTTGCCAGAAGCTGGGGGTGGGTGGAAATGGGGAGTTGTTTAATAGAGTTTCAGTTTTGCAAGGTGAACAAAGTTCTGAATTTTGGTTGCACAACAACGTGTGTGTAGTTAACAATACTAAAATGTACACTTAAAAATGGTTAAAATGGTAAATTTCATTATGTGCATTTTACCACAACTAAGTTTTTTTTTTTATTTTAAAGGGGAAAATAAAGCAGTACAGATGGACGCACATACCCTAGTATTTATTGTAACATTATTCATAATAGTAAACACTAGGAAAAAAATAGATGTCCGTGCTAAATAATTTATGATATACCCATACTGTCTAATAATATGAAAACATTAACTTAAGGTAAATTAGGTAATTTGCAATAATTTCCACAAGGTATAACTGAGAAAAGTAAGATAAAGAAAATTGTGCATATATGATCACATTTTGAAAAGCAAGCTATCAACAAATGTAAAAATTTAATAACAATTATACTGGTCACTGACATTATTGAACACCCATTATATTCCAGGTAGCTTTCTAAGAAAAAGGCATAGAATTATGCAGTTAATTTTCACAACACCCCTGTTAATCCCACTTCAAAATAAGAAACTGAGTCACTGAGAGGTCAGAAAGCTTCTCCAAGGTCATATGGCAAGTGTCAAATCCAAGATCCAAATCCAAAAAGGTGACTTTCAGAAGCCTGTTTTTAAATGGGGGAGGGAGAGTGTCTTTTTATCTATGACTCCATATGAAATATATGGAAAAACTTGAAATAGGTTGATGTGAGGTCTCTGGAGTAGAGACAGGAATGCTAATGTGGTTGAAAGGGTAAAGAAATTCAGGGGATAAAGCAAGGGAAAAAAAGAACCCAAAACGCAGATGAAATGACCATATGTATGCATTTCTGTAATATCATATATGTGTAAAAGGAAGCATTGAAAACTCCAGAAAAAAAATGACAAATTTATTCTTGAGAATATTTTTTAAGCTTTTTGAAATTTAGGAAATGCTAGTCATGAAAATTAAACAAAATTTTCAGACAATATTACAGATTTCTATAATTGCATTTATTTTGAATATTTGAACAATTAAATAGAAATCAAATATTTGTGACTTTTTTATATGCCTCTAATCTTGTTTTCAAAAGTCTGTGGTTAGTTCTACCAATGTTTAAAAAATAATAGCAAATATGAATCTGTGATCTGTAAAATAATAGGTGTTTTGAGAGGAGAAATACATACTTCATAGTTAAACCAGTACAGAAGACACAGGATTAAAGAAAGTTAAACAAATTACTTTTACTCAAATCATTTAATATCATTTACTATGCTAATGTTTATTGTAAATCTCCAAAGGGAGCCAAAGAATGCATAATTTTCCAAGCCTTCTTGGGCTAGGGAGCACTTTTTCGAATGCCATGCCTGTTAAGCATTCTCCGAAAAATGATTTCATAGAGGAAAATCTAGGAGCCACTTACCTACAATATAATTTTTCTTAAACTTCAGAAGTGCCATAAATCTCTTCTGGAAGGAGGCAATGGGATGGATAAATAAAGAGATACAAAGTGGTTTTTGGTTTTGGGGCTTTTTTTTTTTTTTTTTTTTAGTTTACCAAGTGTGTTCTTACACTTGATATTTTACCCTGCACAATATATTGATACTGGAAAACCAAATATGAGCTCAGCTAAGTTCTTCATTTATCTTTCTGAATAAGGAGTTTGTTCATATAATAAGCCAGTTATTGACCTAAAGTATCATAATACCTGATTTTCATTTGTTAATTTCATGTTATTTACAAACTAATCTGTCTAAAGCTATTTTTATGTTAATACCTATTTTAAGTCTTTTCACCATGTTGAAATTGTTGGTATGAAGTTTTAATACATCAAACTAATGACAAAATCCAAAAAACAAATCAACTAAGACCCCTACAGATACTGCTGTAGTTCAGTCATTACCACTTAGGCAGTACAATCATCACCACTTGAGCAGTAATCAGTATTTAAAATTAACATGCTATTTACTCAATGTCTACATTAAGGCATCATCTAAGGGCCATGAGAATACTAAAACAAATAATATCTTATAAATTTCTCAAGGTGTTTATAATCTACTAAGGGAATCAGAAAATCTACTATATCTGAAATATGTTTAAGGGATTAGGAATAAAAAGAAAGATTTTGTAACCTGGCCAAAGAGATGATTTCTGCTAATGAGATGCTTTTCTTAGTGTTTGACAAACATTTAATTTAAAAAGGCCTTTATTGTTGTATTTCCGAAAGACTAAATAAAACTCACTCTTAAGACTGTTAGGATATCCCTGCCCTTCGAATTTCATTGGGTTTTCAGGAGGATCTATAGAAACTATTATTTGAAGGTGTCCCCTCCAAAATTCATGATGAAACAATCTGCATTGCAGTGGCATTAAGAAGTACAACCTTTATTTAGGCCATGAGGGATCCATCCTCATAAACGGTTTTCCTCCCTTATGAAAAGGCTCCAGGTTGAAGGCAATGCTTTCTTGTCCTTCTGCCTTCTACTGTGTGAGGACACAGCAACAAGACACTATCTTGGAAGCAGAGAGCAGCTCTCCTCAGACACCCATGTCAGCACCTTGACGGTGGACTTCTCAGCTTCCAGAACTGTAAGAGATAAACGTCTGTTTTTTATAAATTACCTAGAGTAAAGTCTTGTGATTTGGTAGCACAAATGGATTAACACAAATGAGGAAACAGACAAGAAAGAGCTTTGAAGATTTCTTAAACATATTTTAATAAGATAAGTTCATTATTAAAACTGAAAATAATGCTCTGTTTCATAATTTGTAAGAATCAACAGACCTTAATAACAGAGATTTCCAGCTGTCCATCAAAATCTGTCCTGTCTTCTGGGCACATGGCTGCCCAGCCTTGTTTGTAGTTAAGCGCAGCCATGTGTCTAAGTTTCACTCTAAGGGTTAGGTCACTATTTCATAGGCATGCCTCCTCCACAATCTCTTCTCCTTAATGCCAAACAGAGACCTTTGCAACCAAGTTTCTTTCATGAAAACGATGACAGTTCCCAAAAGGGTAATGAAATAATATGATTGTAACAAATCTGGATCCCCGAGTAAATAACAGTGTGGAGCAGAGCTGCCCACCAATCTGGAAAACTCAACTCAGTCTATTAAATAGGAGATAGAGAGTCAAGATGGCGATGGGTCTGGAGCAGGGGTGCCAGAAGACAGCATGAGCCTTAGAGGTGTGCACTGTGCTGCCAGAGTGTTATTTGCATTTCCAAGAGGAACAAAAAAAAGAATAAGTCTTTGATCAACTAATCAACAACTATAAAGAAGCAACTACAGATTCGAGGTTTAGGGCCGACATTAAAGAAGATTCCTGGGAGCGCCCGAGCCCACTAGGCCAGTCACCAGCCCGGGGCTGCCTCCATTTTCTTGGGTCAGGGTGGAGCCGGCCGGCTCGGCAAGACCTGCCTTCCTCTCCCAGCTCAGCTCCTCACTGAGCCTTCCCACTTCCTTGCCCTGGCGCGGGGCCTTCCGGGGTCTGCGGGCCGGCCTCACATCCCACTTCCCCCATGGTTCTCTGGTGGGGAGCCCCCGGCCAGCAGCGGGAGGACAGGGAAGAACGGGCCAGGCCAATTGTCACTCCACTGCACCCTGGGCTCCGGCCCCCGGCAAACTTCCTGATACCGGGAGGCAGATACCATCTCTGTGGCCACCAGTTCAGAAAAACACCTAACCAATTTATGGTTAGGAAAAGAGTGATCGGAGCGCTCCCGAGCTCGCTTGAACCTGCTGGAGAGCGAACTGCAGGCGGGCACCAGAGTTGGTCCACGCCGGGGGGAATTAAAGAGGAACTGTGTGCTGCGGGCTCCTCCCCTGAGGAGCTCACGTTCTGGTGTGGGAGATAAGACAAATACACAGATAACCGCAATACCAGGAGGAAGGTGATAAGTCCCAAGAAAGCCCTATACAGTGCTACAAAGGCACCCAGAGCGACCGGCCGTCTGCGCCTAGCAGACACCTGAAAGACTTCCTGGGAGGGGTGGTGCCGAGCAGGGGCTTAAAGGCCCTGCTGATAGACGAGGGTAGCAGAAGACACGTCCCAGCCCAGTCTAGAGTGCACAGAGCTGGGAGGCGTCCAGCTAGGGAGGCGGAGACTCAGCAGAAAACACACACCCTGCAGGCCACCTCTGCGAGGTCCAACAACCCCGCCTAGTGCACACAGAGTGGGCAGATGTCCGGCTAGGGAGGCGGAGACTCGGCAGAAAACACACACCCTGTGGGGCCGCCAATGCGTGATCTAGTAGCCCAGCAGAGTCCAAGCTGACCAGAGAGGTGGCTCTCCAGAGAGGCCCAAGACCTGAGGCAACCACATACACAAGACACTAGAGGCCAACTGAGCAGTCACAGCGGTAGCCATACCAAATTGACAAACACAGCCACACCTTAGTTAGCCAATAGGGTCAAACCTGTGCACTGTGAAACCCCCTGCCAAAATGAATAAACATCAAAAAAAAAGAAAACAGAAATACAAAACACCAAGAAAGTACACCACCAAAAGTTAATAAATCTCAAACTCTAGATCCAATAGAACAGGAAGCCCTTGAAATGAATGACAAGAAATTTCAAGTGATAATTCTAAAGAAACTGAATGAGATACAAGAAAACTCAGCTAGACAGCATGATAAAATGAG
>NW_007736689.1:60831-61389 GCF_000696425.1 Galeopterus variegatus
AAAAAAAAAAAAAAAATGGAGAGTTTAACCAGCAAGATAGCAGAAGTTGAACAGAGAACCTCTGAACTTGAAGATGGACTGATTGAAATAACACAAGCAGACAAGAAAAAAGAATCAAAGACATTGAAGAAAGTCTGAGAGAGACATTAGACAACCTTAAGTGCTCAAATATCCGAGTCATGGGTATTCCAGAAGGGGAGGAAAAAGGAGAATGTATGGAAAACATATTCAACAAAATAGTGGCAGAAAACTTCCCAGGCATAGGAAAAATCACAGATCTTCAGATCCAGGAAGCTCAATGATCTCCAAACATATTCAACCTAAAAAGGTCTTCTCCAAGACATGTTATACTCAAATTGGCAAATACTCAAAGACAAAGAGAGAATCTTAAAAGCTGCAAGAGAGAAGCGTCAAATCACCTATAAGGAAGCCCTAATCAGGCTAAAATCAGACTTTTCATCACAAACCCTAAAAGCTAGAAAAGAATGGGATGATATATTCAAAATACGAATAAAGGGAGATCATGTGAGCTCCTAGATAGTGTGATTATGTGAAGGG
>NW_007736690.1:0-5250 GCF_000696425.1 Galeopterus variegatus
AAGCACTAGTGGTGACAATTTGCTTTATACCCCATGAATATTCATAACCAATTAAAGAAAAAAAATCTTAGTGCACAGATCCTAGTCTTATACACAGCAGGTGATCAACAAGATTGTCTTTTTAAAAAAACAGTTTTATGAAGGCATACTTTATATGCCATAAAACCCACCGATTGTGTTTCAGTCAGTTATTTTTTATACAGAACCCCCCCAAATACACAGAAAATTTTTTAGAATAATTAAGGAGCTCATGATTTTTATCATGCATAATATCAGCAAAGAAATGTAAACTTTATTTCTGTATGCCAGAAACCAATGGTCAAAAGTCGTAATTTAACAAATTTATAATTTATTACGGAAGCTATATATAATTATAAAATATACAATTTATAATATTGACTAAAATAAAAGGAACAGAAATAAAATGTACAATAAAATGTATAAGATCTATATGGAGAAAATTATCAAATATTATTATAAAAAACAAAGATCTATATAAATATATAGGTACATCATATTCAAAGTTATCAAACATTAATATCTTAAATTTTTAGCTATTTATCCAATGATCTATATATTAAATATTTCTAATCAACATTCCAACAAATATTATTTATAGGACTTCATAGTAAGATTTCGAAGCTTATACAGAGAACAAATGCCCAGGAATAACTATGGCATGACTGAAAATGAGCAAGATATAAACTTGTCCTACCTGATATGCTAATATACTATAAAGCTATAATAAATACAGTATGGCTTAGGTATAAAGATAGATAAAACAACATAGATATATATGATATACTTAAATATTTGAAAACTTTATATGTGGAAGAAGTTATAATTTCGGATTAATGGGGAAAGTGTGGATTTCCATAAATGGCATTTGTGACATGAATTTACATTACATAACAAAATAAAGTCCAAATGGATTAAAAACTTAAGTGTAAGAGATAGATTTTTAAATTTTTGGACAGAAATAGGAAACATAGGATACAAGAAAATTTCTTTATGATCTTGTCATAGGAAACAATTTTTTAAATAAGGCCCCAAAAGCATATGATCCATAAACTTCACAAATGAGGAATTATAGTGAAATTTAAAATTTTATTTATTAAGGATATGGAAAAATAGGGCACTTGAGAATATTTTGTACTCTATCATCAACAAAGCTGTAGATAAAATTTCAGTTTAGACAAAGAAAGCCTAAAATTCTATAAGAAAAATTCTTACAACCAAATAGGAAAATAAGCAAATGACATTTAAAGACATTTTGCAGAGAAGGAAACAAACTCATTTAAAAAGCATCAATTTCATTACACATCAGGAAAATTCAATTTAAAAATACAGAGAATTTCACACCTACCATATTGAATGTAAAAAGTTTGACTTCAAAGGTTTTAGAAAGCAAATGGGTAGTAAACTCCCATATGCTCTTGATGGGAGTGTTTTTAATGGATAGCATCACTTTGCATCTGAATTTGGTGATATACAATCTGTTACTATATAGCAATGAAAATGAATGAACTATAGCAGTGCACATTAACGTGATGGGTCTCAAGTAATATGTTGAGGAAAGTGAGCAAAACACTAAAGAATGTGTATGTTTTATGTGTTTTATATGAATTTCATAAAAAACTAAAATATTGGGGATCCATTCGTGTAAGGTTATCAGAGTCCATCTGTGCTGCTGTAACAGAATACCACTGACTAGGTCGTTTCTAGAGAACAGAATTGTATCCCTCATAGTTATAGAGGATGGAAATCCAGTATCAAGTCACTGGCATTTGGTGTCGGGTGAGGGCTGCATCCTCTGGAGTGAAGGAAATATTATGTCATAACATGGCAGAAGGTGGAAGGTCAAGAAGGGGAAAATTCCCCCTCTCAAGCCCCTTTATAAGGGCACCTACTGCTATTCATGAGGGAGAAGCTCTCATGACCTAACCACTTCTAAAAGAATCACTCTAAATCTCTCTTAATCATATCACATTGGCGTCTCTTGAATTTTGGAGCAGACACATTCAAACCATAGCAGAGATAAAAGTAAAATGACAAGCAAGGAAATAATAAAATTTAGGACAGACATATTTGGGAGAGAGAGAGTGAAATTCAGGGGGCACAGAGGGGTTCAAACTTTCCAAATAGGGGTAGAGGGTAGGATAGAGTAATTTACAAGGCAAAGGAAAATTCTCTTTAGTTGCAAGGAGAGGAGGGTGGAATGCTCATATGTAAATAAATCTTGTCTCCATCACAACAGCAAATATTTAAATGATCCCTGTCTTCTGTAGAATTTTACACGTTTTATAACTGATATCATTTCTTCCCTCCCATTTCAATAATTTTGTAAATTATTGGATGAAGTGTTGCTATTACAAGAACTTGTGAGCGATCTACAAATCTCTCTGTTCATCACAACAAACAGTGCTTCATTGATCCTTTCTTGCATGGATTCCATTACGAGTTTATATTCTCAGTTTAAATAAAACTCTCCTTAAAGAATGTCTCCTATTGAATTTTAAAACTTCCTGCCAGTATACATTTTCCAAAATGGCAATGGTATTTTAACAAAGTGTTTTCCTAATAAAAGTGCTTGCTCAAATTTTACCATTTTCAAATATCATTTAACTCAAATGAAACCACTGAATTTTTTTTTTTTTTTTTGTGAATTGTATATTGTTTGCCTGCCAGAGGATGTCGATCAGGCAATACAATCATGACACTGATTGAATTCAGAATAGCAACAGTAGAAGGAAGACTTCCTAGAGGGAAAATAGCCACATAAGTTAAAAAATGCATGTTAAAAAAATGAGACAGATATGGATTTAAATCTCTTCTCTACAAATTAATATATGTGTGGCAATGGGTAAACTACCTAACCTCCCTAAGTTCCATGTTCCTTGGTTATCCTAGATCCGGTTTGATGCTGGTGTTAGAAATATGTGAAACTCCCAGCACAGCTGCTAGATAAAAAGCAATCAATAAACCATATAATGTCTATTAATATTATTGTGAATATTGGTTGGTTCATGCTAAAAACAGTTGGACATACATATTTAATTGTAAAGTTTTTGACATTTTCTTTCCCAGAACAACTTATATCCTGATATTGTTTCCATATGTTAAAAATGGTTTCACTATTTTATAAGTAAAAAGAATACTAGTTTGCAGGTCAGCATTTGTATTGAGTAGCTGCAAGATGTATAAATTTAGTAAGAACCATCACCTCTCTTTTCAAAGATATTGAAAAAAAAATTAACTGTCTTTTGATTTTTTAATCAAGCCAATCCAATTTGCTGAGGCTTGAACCTCTGTGGACAGCTCTGGTTGAGAGAGGATTAATCCTTACACTGAGGTGATATTTATTTTCCTTTAAATTCAATCCTTTGATTCTTCTTCTACTCACTGGTTCTATTAATTCATTTGCTCACTCACTTATTCCTCTAATATCTAATGAGCATCTGCTATTCATTAGTTAAAGAATATTATCTCTCTTCTTCAGGATGAAACTTAAAATACTTTAAGAGAGGTATGAAACTCCTTCTTTCCCTCTTAAGCATCACAAATCTACTTTGTCATTCTTTACAGTTTTGTATTTCTTCACCATCCTAATTCCTTTCTTTTGAGCATTTTTATGTGTCTTATAAGCCATTATTACATTACAATTGGTTGAAACTTCTTGCTTTATGTTATTTAAATTCTATCTTGCTATATACATTATCTTAAAACATGTTTAATAATTCCACACTTAAAAATGTACTAACTTGAGATTAGACTAATTGATTAAATTATTTTGTAATTGATTTGAACCACTGATGCCCAAATTTCTCTGGAGCTAAAAATCTCTTGGGGAATTTCTTAGTGTATAAATCATCAAACCTCAACCTTGGATATTTTCATTCAATAAGCCTGGGTTGAACTTGGGGATCCCACTTCATGTTTGGTCTTTTTGAAATAAACACTCAAGTGATTCATCTCTTCAAAGAAGTTTGGAACCTATTGGTATAGTATGTTATTGTAGATACAATTATTTCAAATATTATCATGAGTTATTATTATGCCACACATTTAATCCCTTTACTGATTTTGTATATAAAAACATGTAACTTAAATTAATGCTATTCTGAATATTTTAGACTGGTCACATCTAACTCAGTGGGCTGTTTTGGAGAACCAAAGCCCCAATCTGATTCTGTTATTAACTGGCTATATAAACTTGGACTAGACCAATTTTCTCTTAGCCTGGCTTTCTTGATCTATAAAAAAGCAGATAGTACTGGTTTACTGGAATTGCGGAAGCATTCGGGGGTCCTAATATGCAGCAGTCATGTCTCCTATGTCTTATAACGGAGGGGCCATCATGGCCATGAAGGGGGAGAACTGTGCAGCCATCGTTGTGACAGATGTTTTGGGACCCAGGCCCAGATGGTGACCACAGACTTCCAGAAGAACTTTCCTATGGGTGACTAGCTGTACATAGGCCTGGCTGGGCTAGACACAGATGTCAGCAGCTCAAGTTCCAGCTGAACCTGTATGTGTTGAAGGAAGGTCGGCAGATCAAGCCTTATACCCTCATGAGCATGGAGGCCAACCTCTCGTATGGGAAATGGTTTGGACCCTACTACACTGAGCCAGTCATTGCTGGGTTGGACCCAAAGATCTTTAAGCCCTTCATTTGCTCTCTAGACTTCATTGGCTGTCCCATAGTGACTGACAACTTTGTGGTCAGTGGCACCAGCACTGAACAAATGTACGGGATGTGTAAAACCCTCTGAGAACCCAACATGGATCCAGAACACCTGCTTGAAACCATCTGCCAAGCAATNTGCAACAACATGGATGAGCCTGTAGAAACTTATGTTGAGTGAAATAAGCAAAGCACAGAGGAATAAATACCACATGTACTCACGCATAAGTGGGAGCTAAGAGAGGAAGAAGGAAGGAAAGATGACAGCCGTGTGCTGGACTTGCAGAGAGAGAGAACATACCTAGGGATACAAAGTAGAATGAGGAAAGGGGGATGCGGAGGGAGGTTGGGGATAACTGGGGGGATAATTGGGTGAGGAACATGGGGTATAATCACAATTTGTGTTAAGGGGCATGCTGCCAGTATGGATCTGGTCATCACATCTTAAGCACTAGTGGTGACAATTTGCTTTATACCCCATGAATATTCATAACCAATTAAAGAAAAAAAAATCTTAGTGCACAGATCCTAGTCTTATACACAGCAGGTGATCAACAAGATTGTCT
>NW_007736690.1:8698-9523 GCF_000696425.1 Galeopterus variegatus
AAACCCTCTGAGAACCCAACATGGATCCAGAACACCTGCTTGAAACCATCTGCCAAGCAATGCTGAATGCTGTGGACTGGGGTGCATTGTCAGGCATGAGAGTCATTGTCCACATCATTGAGAAAGATGAAATCACCCCCAGGACACTGAAGGCCCAAACGGAATAACCCTGTTCCCAGAGTCCACTTAAAAAAAAAAAAAAGCCTTTCTTTAAAAAAAAAAAAAACAAAAAAGCAGATAGTAATACTTTTGTATATATTTTATAGAATCTTTGAGAGGATAAAATGAGTTAAGGCGGTTATTGACATGAAATGGAATGAAGCTCTACATAAACTCAAGATTATTATCATTATTAATTTACAATAGCATTTCCAAAGATTAAGTAAGCCATAATGAATTAAACAAAATTAAATTTTCTAGTTTCTTTTCAGTTATTACAAATATTTGATATTGTCGTCTTATGCACATCCATTTCTTAAGGAAGATTATAGACCCACTGGAACCAACAATGCTAATATTATTACCTGAATTTTCTCCTGGCTTTGGAAGAGGCGTAAATACATACAACTATTTATTTGTAAAATTCCTGTTAGTCAAACTGAGTCTCAAGGGCAGAAGGGAAGTGTTATCAAACCTAAGGCTTCTGTGTTCATGAGGCCCATATAAGGATCAAGTGCACTTGACATTTGACAATTCTGTGGCTGGTCATTACATATTACAAGCAAGTAAACAGGTAAAAGTCTTCTGTGTGCTGACTCTGCAATTTTAATTTTACTCCATGATCCTCAGTGAAAAAAAAAAAAAAAAAAAAGCAACCAACACCAC
>NW_007736690.1:10471-16064 GCF_000696425.1 Galeopterus variegatus
CTGCAGTTTTTTCCTACAGTTTGTTTGGTTTTATCTCTAATTTTTTTTTTGTACATGTCTCCTTTTCTATTTCATTTTAAGTATTATAGAACAAAATATTGTACCCTTTTTATCAATCTTTTTTTTTTTGTTCTTTTTCTCAATTTTTCTGGGAAAAGTATTCTCCCATATTTCTAGCTCATGATGAGGTTGTTCTGCTTTAAGAAAGCTTTTGAATAGCTATTTCTGATCATAATCAAAGGTATAATAATGACTAGATTTTTCTAATTAATTCTAAAATAAGAATGAATGGAATATGTAAATAGATGATCAGCCTATTACCTCATCATCATCAAGGTATCTTACTGAGATGCACTCAGTATATATAGTTTTTGGCAGTTTGTTCTTTTATATATGCTTTATGATGGACACCACATCTTTATTTTAATTGTATTAAAATGCCAGGATGAAAATTACATTAGAAAGACAAGTCTTAGACTATGAATTGTTCTTGGGTTTTATAAAGTAAGAAAATGGTTCCTGTCCTTAAAGACTTTTAAATCTAAAAACAAAATAAAACAAAAACTATTTATTTTTGTCATCCATTAAACCTACATTAAGCATCTTCAATTTCAATCCTTCAAATAGTAGGCATAAAAGAAGTGGTCATTATTCACAGATGAGAGACAAGAAAGAAGGGGTAGCTAGCTATATGAGCAGTAGTGTGAGACAGAGAAAAACATGTTCCTTAAAGTCAGAACAAGTTGGGTTCTCATTAGACAACTGGTACTCAACAACTTAGGTTATTGATTAAATCATTTAAATTCCGTAAGCTTCAGTTTCATCACCCATGGCTACCCCCTAAAATGTTAGATATGGGAAGTGACAATTCACACATAATCTTACATATGAGATAAAGCAATTATAGAAAGAAATTGGTGCACATTTTGGAGTCTTGGAGCAGAGGGTGGAATGGAAAAAGGAAACATCTTGCCTCTAAGAAATATAAGCAAAAGATGAAGAGCAGCTACTTTGCAAAGACTCGTCTCAGTAAACCAGAGTTCAGGTAGTTTCCAAATGCCATCATAAGTTTAAAAATACCTATAGACTCTCCTCCTGTCAGCCAGTCCTGGTACATTGTATACAGAAATTAGATTTAGACCATCATCAGTCTCTAGCGTCTCTCAAGAATCCAAACAATGATCTCCCCACTGTTTAACTATGCTTGACTTATTTTTTAAACAGAATCCAAACTTTCTTTTGTAAATTAGAAATAAGAAGTTTACAATATAAATACTGGTAGTGGGAATGTTGTGGAAATAAATGAAACCAGCTAAATAAAAATGGACAAGCAGAGGCTATTTAAAGGTTGATAGATAGCAGGGGAGCTGTCCACCATCACTTGCATTTGGCAGAGATTCAAAGGCAGGCAGGGAAGTGGGAAAGTATTAAAGTCAAAAAAGGTGGGTGGGAATGCTTCAGGTATGCTCAGGGTGAAGGTTGCTGGCATAGGGAGACTGGAGAGAGATGGAGTATCCTTTGTGATTGTTCTGGGGAGCGTATTTGGCTTTCTCTAATTGATCCTAAGTTGAAAACATGGAGTAGGGGCACAGATTACAGGAGCTGTCAGTGGTTGATGATCAAGTCCTGACCATTCTGAGCTGATGGCTGCGGAGGCTGTGGTTTGACTTCCCATGCTGATTGCTGCAGAGGTTGTGGGTCAGAGTTCTATTTTCATGTGTAAACTGGTCATTGTCCATAATATGTTCAGCCTCTTGATATGTAGGAGCTCATTGCCTAGGTAAAATCTGTCAATTATTCAGCTAGTATAAATTACTGATAGCAGATTCTGGGTCAAACTGATTAATTAATTAACATTATTAATTGAAGTATGAAAAGTGAGAAGGAGGAAAGGGAAAATGAGAAATGAAGGTTGGAGTAGGAGATGGGAGCCAAGGCAGTAAAGAAAAATGGCAAGTCAGTGTCAAAACATGAATGAATTGTGCATAAAAAGGAGGAAAGGGAAAATGAGAAATGAAGGTTGGAGTAGGAGATGGGAGCCGAGCCAAGGCAGTAAAGAAAAATGGCAAGTCAGTGTCAAAACATGAATGAATTGTGCATAAACTAACAGTTGTAACTCAAGCTTAGTGACCATGTGTAGAAACAGCACATACTTTCTGTCGACATAGATGTATTGATTTCCTATAAGCAGAACTCTCTGCTAGAAATAAAGGAAATATTAAAATAAAATGGCATTGTCTTTGTTCTCAGTTTTTCCAAGTTGTGGAGTTCCTTTCTTTTGAGTCAGCCAGACCCACTATCCTCAATTTCCTTCAGCAGAGTGGGCTGAGGATTGTCCGTTTTCTCAGTTATCAAGACAGGCATTTTCTCCTTATACACCTCATCCCTTCTGAGTAATGAGAAAGTCACACTTAAACCTGCTTTCCATTCTCAAGGGGGCTCTACGTCAGTCCTCTGATGCTTAAGACCATGCCATTATATTGTCTTCAGTCATTAAAGGCAGGGGACTTGCATTTGGGGGATCAGAATATGGTCTAGCTTTCAGATTCCATCCATATTTGTTTATTTCCTAAAGCTATATTAATGGTGATATCACATTTAGTTATTTAAATCTTCAATGGCCATGCCCTTTGCTTACATTTATACTGACTATTTTATTTTCTTGTTGATTTTTAACAATTGCAGAGAATGTGATTAATAAAAATGTCCTTCTATTAAATTTGAATAATGTATAGGATAGCCTCAGTGTCACTAGGGAACAAAGGAGGTATTAAAAAGAAAGCATCTTCAGCAGATAAAGGCATAATATGTATTTAAACTATATAAATCTATTCTCCATTAAAGTCCGGTCTATAATATGACTCAAACACTTGCAGAGAGCTCTCACTATATGTTTTCTTTCTTACCAGCAAGACTCATTTGTACTTTTGAAGGGCTTTTTTTAAAGGAAGAGGCAGTGTTAATCTACTTGATTTTCGCTCCTCTTTTTAATTTTTTTCCTTGTTTCCTTTTCTCCTTACTTTATTTTGCTAAATTGGCTTCCCTTTTCTTAACACAGCATATTTGACTGAATTTACTTTTGCTTAGCGAATCTCCAGACACATAAAATGATTAGTTTTCCATGCTCACAAAGGCTTTTCAGAAGTAATTGGATATACAGTCGTCATACTGATATTGCATTGTGGACAATTTTATTGTGTCTATTTGAAGGCAGCAGGGAGAAAGACCTAGAGCTGTTTAACAACATAGCCCTGCCTTTTATATTATGTAATATATTGTCTGTGGAGCTAACACTTATCAACTCACTGGGCCACTTGGATTGTTTGCATATATACATACGAACTTGTTAAAAACAAACACTAAAAGCAAAAAGCACTGAAGTAAGATTTGTTTGGTACTAAATAAAAAAGGTTGCTGCTTTTTAATCGAGATGTTTTAATCTTTAAATGGATGGGTCGGCATTCATTTAAGTTCAGAAAATACTTTTAGGAATCTTTTCTAAATTGTGTTTTTAAAAAACCTTTTCATTTTCTCATCACCTTTGTGATTCATGAGTTTGATCATACAGAATAGAACCTCTCTGAACAGGCAAAATAAACAGTAGTCGTTCTCCCTTCAGATCATCTAGAAGAGAATCCTTGCCTTTACTGACTTTAAATCTCTCCCAATGCCTACCTTGGCAAATTATGAAGTTCAAATGCTGCTACCAGGTTTTTACAGAATTTCACTCCTGGAAGCATGTCTTACTTAAAAAATCAGTTCCTGTTTTCCCGCACATATTCTTTAATTAGTGATCGATTTTTCCAGAACTGTAAAGTTTGATTACAATTTCTACTGCATTAAACAAACACAAGAAGTTTCATAGGGAATTCAGATGAGTACAAAATGCCTAGTACTGGCCAATTAGCTCAGTTGGTTAGCGCATGGTGTTATAACACCAAGGTAAAGGGTTTGGATCTCCATACTAGGCAGCTGTCAGGAAGGGGAAAAAAAATTGTCTTTCAATGAAAACCTGAGATGGACTGCTTCAAGCTAGTGCCAATATTATTTTACACCCAATTGTTTAGAAAATATTTATATATTATATATCATGAATAAAGCCCTGGAAATAGGACTGTAGACTCATTAGAAGAGAAATATAGTGAAGATCACACCATCATGATCCTTCTATAAACAAAAACAAACAAAAGATTTGCATCCCCCCCAACACATGCACATAAGACAAAATAAATGAAAACTTAATTAATTATAAAATTGTTGAGGGTCACATTCTGACTTCTATAAACAAAAACAAACAAAAGATTTGCATCCCCCCCAACACAAGCACATAAGACAAAATAAATGAAAACTTAATTAATTATAAAATTGTTGAGGGTCACATTCTGAGTTGCAGAGAGGTAGTAAGTGGTTCCAATTTGGGGAAATAAAGGGAATCTGGAAAGGACACAGCTGCAAAGACCCAGCTCAGTAGAAGAGAGCAGAGTAGCTCTAGATTATCGTGTGAGTTACATTTTCCTTGCATTATTCCTTAAAGTTTGGTGAAGCCCCTTTAAGTACACATTATTTGGTCTCACTTATTTCTGCCTATGCTCTGGATATGGAAGGAGAAGAAAGGCAGTGCCAAGAACAGCACAGGAGAGAGCAACGTCCCCTCTCACAGGCCCAGGTCACGAGTAGCATGAGAAGGGAATGGAAGATGTCCCTGTAAAGTGGCAGTCTCACAAAAAAATGGCTGGATGACACTAGGATGGAAGTTAATATCAAAACATGGGACAATGGGGCCTGAGCAGTAATAATTTTGATAAAAAGGCATTGTGATATACCTAGTAGTGATGGCTGGTAAATTCTGACATATGCTAGAGAAAACAGCTAGTTATTTAGACTTAGGGAGACAGTAAGTTGTGGACAAGACCAAAATATGATCAACCTTTATGCATGGTGGGATTGTCAGTGAATTTTACTTTCTTCCTTTTAACAAATTTTCTATAGCAAACATTTATTCCTTCAATAATCATAAAAAGGAGACCATAAATATGATTATGTGACATAAGTGCTCAGATGGAAGAAGCTAAGGGCCTGAACTAGGGAAAAACTGAAGCCATCTGAACAGACATCTCACCAAATAAGATATACGATGGCAAATAAGCATATGAAAAGATACTCCACAGCATATGTCATTAGGAAAATGCAAATTAAAACAATGATGAGATGCTACTACATACCTATTAGAATAGACAAAATTCAGAACATCGACAATATCAAAACCTAGTGGAGAAATAGAGCAACGGAACCTCTCATTGCTGGTGGGAATGCAAGGTGGTATAGCCACTTTTGAAGTCAGTTTGTCAGTTTCTTCCAAAACTAATGGCAAATAAGCATATGAAAAGATACTCCACAGCATATGTCATTAGGAAAATGCAAATTAAAACAATGATGAGATACTACTACATACCTATTAGAATAGACAAAATTCAGAACATCGACAATATCAAATGCTAGTGGAGAAATAGAGCAATGGAACCTCTCATTGCCGGTGGGAATGCAAGGTGGTATAGCCACTTTTGAAGTCAGTTTGTCAGTTTCTTCCAAAACT
>NW_007736690.1:16520-18814 GCF_000696425.1 Galeopterus variegatus
ATAAATTTGTTAAAACCCATAGAATGTACAATACCAAAAGTGAACCCTAATGCAAACTATGGGCTTTGGTGATAATAATGTGGCAATATAGGTTCATCTATTCTGACAAGTGTATCTCTCTGAAAATGGGAGAGGTTGTGTGTGCTGAGATGGGGGGCAGGGAATATGGGAACTCTGTACTTTCTGCTCAATTTTGCTGTGAACCTAAAACTGCTCTTAAAAAAAGAGTCTATTTAAATGGGGAAAAAATAAACATGACATTAAATTTAAAACCAAACAAAACTGCAACAAAAAACTGAGTCCATACTCAAAATTAATGAGCCATTTTCACTCCATTATTTTTATCCCATTACTGGGGCAATGATGGAGGTAAAAAAGAAAGCAGGAAGGTAAGGCTAAGTTATCTTCTTTTGGCATGTTGCCTTACATTCTTCAGGGGACCCTGGGGTCGCTATAATTCAGGAATAAAAAATATAGTTCAAAAATGGATAGCAGATATTATTGTCTTAGTGCAATGCCCTGGAATACCAAAGAGATACCTAGGAAAGTATGCCTCTTTTCAAACTGAACCAATTATATATCACTAAGAATAACTCAACAATTATTTATGATATTCGTTTTGGTTTTGGCAGTACTTCTATGTATAGATTTAGTGATAAGAATCAAACTAATTGCATTAAATGATTCTTATTTAATAGTCTGCTTCAATGGCTATTAGAAAATGAAGTTCTGGCCAGGGCCTTCATGATGGCGTGTATGGTTGTAATGTGCGCAAGTGTTTGGATACTTTTAAATGCAATCAGGCATCTTAAATTTATATAATATTTATGGAGAGAAATGAGGGAGTGGGTTGAGTAAAAGACAGCAGATCTGGGCTGCAAAAGTGTTCATAATTGAATAATACTTATTTAATTTAAGCAATGTGTAGAGTGAATATATAGTATAGATTATATCTTATGCTCCTCATTTTCCTGTTGAAATAGCTAAAGGACAATGTTCAACTGCAGTAACATAACCATTTCTAAAATGACTACTCATCTATTTGACATTCCAACATATAAACCAGATTTTATTTATATTTCTACAAAAAGCTTTCTCAATTGCAAATAAGTCTTATATAACTATTAGGGATTATTTTTAAAAATGAGATTTATCCCATGTTCTATTTTTTTTTAAATAAAAACAATTATTGTTATTTTAAAAAATGGTTGAAGATCTTGCTTTCCCACAAGTCTTTTTGAAATTTTGCAGCAACATTAGGGAATACTTATCTCATGCCATATCTCTCAACATCTAAGATATGGCATACATTTTTAAAGATAAATGCTTGTGAGCTCCCATTAAATTTGAGAAAAAGGTTGAATAGCTTTTGAGAAAACACAAATCAGTTTTCAATTTGAGAACTACTGTAAAGGAATAAATTATTCATGTTTCTTGAAGCTCACTCAGTAAGCTATTTATTCATGACTCTTCTTTTTGCAACTGGAATAAGCATGAAATTTGAGGTTAAAAGCAAAATAAATAAATAAATAAATAAACTAGTCGTATTGGGCAAATCACTTACAATTGCAGGATTTCTATTTCCTCAGCTGCAATGACTAATGAATATTTTTCTTGGTAGTTTCAAAATAAGTTAATGCATAAGAAAATTCTTCAGAAACTGTGAAAGTCTATGGCCATATTAGTTCTCATTTTATTAACAAGTTGGTGCAATCATTTATGGTCAGACTACCAATCAACATTCGGGCTCCCACTAACTGGTTGCTGTCTCAGTTAACAGATTTCCATTTTTATAAAGAAAACTGCATTGAAAAGGGTTGAATTTTTATAAATGTATGTATAAAAGGATGATAAATTTCCCTTACTAGGTAGGCAGTTGCTCTGTCAGGTATTACTCTGGCTTCCGGAGAAATGAAGGAGAATCAGCAATTCAGAATCAAGCAGCCAAACTAGGTACACAAATAAGCAAGTCAAATGTAGAGTGACAATACAATGACAGAGAAGGGTAAGCACAAGGTCTAGAGATAACACCAAGAAAGAAGTGATTAATTCTGCTTAGAGGTTGACGGCTGAGCTAATGAATAACATTGCAGGGAAGCTAACATTTGAGTTGTATCTTTTTGGAATTCTTCAGGCGCATAAGTAGAAGAGACATTCAGACAGATAAACATGTACAAATGCATGGACGAATGAGGCAGTGTTGTGCGCGTGTGGAATTTCAAGTATTGTTGCGGTATAAAACGAAGAACAGAGGAAGTAGTAAGAAATGATGCTGAGAAAGTAGGGCAGGACTA